>NC_141323.1:18770600-18825600 GCF_037954235.1 Aulostomus chinensis | reverse complement strand
CGTCTGGGTGGATTTTTTTTTCTTCTTTTTCTTCTTCTTCGTCTTCTTCTTTTTTTTTTTTTTTTTTTGAGTTGAGAATCAGCTCAACAGATGGGTTCCCTCTTGCTTCAGAGCATGATTCTGGACACGGACAAGGAGAGAGCGTATGCGTCGTTCACGCGGGCTGAGCGCTGCGCAGCTCTCTGGCACCAACTTGAAGCGACGAGGAATGACAAGAGTGTTGCTCTGCGCCTATTGGTTCAAAGACGCAGCTTTACCCTCCCCCTCCTCCTCCTCCTCCTCCTCCTCCTCCTCCTCCACCTCCTCTCTCTCTGTCTCTCTCTATCCTCCACATGAACACACCTCTTACTCTTTTCTCAGTTACAGGAGGAAAATATCACTTTTCTATAAATAAATAATTGAACCCATTAATGTAGAAAAACAGAAATGAATGCAAAATGCTTCGATGAATAAATCCGAACACATAAATAACTTTTTTTTTTACTGCCAAAATGCATTCATTTTTGAAATCTATGAAATTATTCATCTGTTATTTTATCTGTTTAATCCCAGTAATTTAATTTTTCCTTTTCCTGCATGCTCATGTTCCATCTTTCTTCTACAGGAACCATGGGAATAGAAGCATATGAACCCATCTACATTTATTTCATTTCATTTTTCGTTTCATTTTTGTCTGATCGGATACTGATTCTGATACCAAAGATCTTTTATCTTTGATATCGTCATGGTTATTGTTGTTGGCATTATCTTGAAAGTTATATCATGAGGCTGTAATCAACCAAAAAGCGTTTTTTTTTTTTATTAAAGAGGTCACAAAAATATGCTCAAAGGATTCCCGGTCAAGGACAAGGATTATACCAACATCTGCATATCTCATATGCACATCTCGTATTTGAAAACTGTCAGTGTCGACACCCATTTCCTGTATTCCTGGTCTGATATCCCATCTCTTGTTTAAAATACAACAAAATATGATGATGGAGATGGACGCAGATGGAGGAAGAATAGGGAGTTTTATTTCCTCGCACTGCTGACCCGGGGTTGAGGTGTTTCTTGGAAACAACACGCAGGTTAATTCTCCTTGAACTTCTGTCTCAACTTTTTGCTCAACATGCCCTCAAACCCTCTCTCGAGATCACAACCTTCCCTTCTCTCTCACCCCTGAACACATTGCGATGAACACCTCCCTTAAAAAAAACAAACAACAACAACACAAAACAGAGATATCATTCCAGCATTACAATGTGATGAGGTCATTGTAAATTCAGGGAATATATTCTAAAATGTCCTCTTGTCTTTTCTTAAAAGATTCTGAAAGGAAACACTCACTGGATGAACTGTATCCTACAGAGCAAGGGTCCAGGTACAGAGGCTGGGACTCACATATAAACGCACTCAATGACATCAGTCATTTGATGAAGGTTCCTGTTAGTGATGGTTCTGTAGAATATCCCTTTACCTCAACTGTGACAGCTGTTGGTTAGAACAATTTCCATTCCTGGCTTGTGTGACTGACTGTATTGCTCACCAGCCTCCTGAAACTGACACTTAGTCATGCTGTGTGTGTGTGTGTGTGTGTGTGTGTGTGTGTGTGTGTGTGTGTGTGTGTGTGTGTGTGGAGGTGTTATGTCCTGTCTAGAATGTTATTCTGAGTCCTGACATATGAAACCATGAATGTGCAGCACTTTAAAACTCCAATTGTAGAGAATCTCTGGATGATTGATCCTGCAGCGAGAAGTTGCCTCAGCTGTCTTCTTGGAAGGGAACAGAGGGGTTGTGTGTCCTTCGGTAAAGGTTTGGTCCTTGAAGATGGGTGAGGCCAACAATAGACGCTGGACAGCTCAGGTGTAAAAATCCTTGAGGCTATTAAAATATTCCCTCCTATGAGGGGACCAATTGAATGGCAAAGCTACGGCAGAAGTCTTATAAAAAGTATATTTTCCTGGGAGGCAACAATATGGACAAAACTTAATTTGTGTCCTATTATTGTACAAGGGGGGGGGGGGGCAGCACGGCTCAGAGGTAGAGTAGCCGTTTAGCAACTGAAGGGCTGCTGGTTCAGTCCTCACTTCCCCTGGTGACCATGTCGAGGTATCCTCGAGCAAGATACTGAGCCTGGAACTGCGTCCAGGGTGAACCTCGCCTCTCGGCCAATGTCAGCTGGGATAGGCTCCACGGATAAGTGGCATAGAAAATGGATGGTTGGATGGATATTGTACAAAAGACACACATAAAAAGGAGCAGGTCCCCAAATGATGGAGCAGAGCATTTGGATCTAATGCTGAGACTCAGAGAGAGGAGGGGGGAGAGGTGTTTGAATGTCGGTGAACTCTGTAGTGGCAAAGACCAACCAGGTCAAACAGTATTGCTTATTGTCCCTGTCAGCCAGCCAGCAAGCCAGCACCCGGTCAGTCAGTCAGCCCACACAGGACCCCCGAACGCCCTCATTCACCCTGCTGGCTGCTGTTTAACATTCTGAAAGCTCGGTTTACAATTTACATTTTTTCATTTCACCGTTGAATCGTTTAGCTCGGCTCTTGCGTAGCTATAGAATAAGATTGCAGTCGAATTGAAAAGAACTGGTATCAGATATTGCCTTCACAAATGTTTCGTTTTGCCACAGAAATCGGTGCAAATGGTGCACCACTAAATCCACCTGTTGAACATCTCTTCACATCCATACTGGCTCAACTTTTTTAAGTGGAAATCCGATCATCTTCTCCCTCCCGATTGCCCTCTTTCCACCTGCTCGCCTCGCCTCGGTGTAGAATAGAACCCGTCTCTGTGCTTCGCCCTGGCTCTTTGTGAGCACACACAGACATGTGTAACATTAAGCCTATTTACAGCAGACAGCAAGAGGGAGAGGCGTATAAAAGGTAAGCCTATAGGCCTACACATGCAGCCAGGGAGGAAGCGAGGATCAGTGCAGCATGGAGAGGCACAAAGGGGGCCTGTGGGTCAGTAAATCCTGGCCCTGTCACCTCCTGGTGTATAAAAACACAGCACGGTTGATGAAATTGTCGGAGCCAGGCGAAGCACATTGTCGCTCCCTGATCCTGTCTTTTATCTTTCTCCTTTCTCCTCCACTTCTCTTTTGTTTGTGGAACGCTGCTTCAAAAAAAAACAACAATCCAGATTGATGTGAGCCTGCTCGGTTTGTGATGGCAGCTTGGATGTCGTGCAATGAAATGCACGCTGAGGTTATCTTTTTATGGTTGGAGACTGTAAAAGGCCTCTTATCTGAGCCCCACTCATCTAACATACACTGGCCTGGTTAGGTAGCCCAGATATTCAGTTTGTCATTATTTGCTGCAGCGGTCCGGAAATGTTAACATATTTACGCTTAAATTTATAGTATGAGTCAAACTTAAAAAAAAACATATTATTACAGGACTGTAAGGTGATACCTGATCGCACAGCGTGATGTCAGCGTGACTAATGAATTTCCATGTTCGAAGTGACAATTAACCCCTGTGACTGTGTCAGATAGATGAGATAAGCTGAGTTGGGTCATGACCAGCTGGAAAAATAGCCACAAGCAAAGTCCTGGGAAACTATTTTTTTCAGGAAACCTTAGTTAAAACACAGATATCTATGTAAAACTGGTATATTTTGGGAATCACAGACTACTTCTAGGGGGACAAATTTTGTTTCCTTTCCTGGTCGTGACCCACTGAGTGAGATCATATCCCTCCTTCTTTCCGTGACCCTGTATAACCCTGCTTTAAACCCTCCAACCTCCTTTGTAACAATGAGCTAAGTGGTTCCAGACTTAAGCCAGCCTAAAGGAAAATTGTCAATCAAGCAGTGGAAATTGCAATAATTTGGTTATCTCCAAGAGACAAAGAACAAAAATATCTGAATCATCCTCTGAGTTTATATTTGGTGAGACAGAAAGCAAAGTTGATAAAAGCAGCTGAATATATCACACAAGGTCTTATTTTTGTGTTATTATTGTTATTTTTGTGTTATCCATCCGTAAGGGGGCTGGAGCCTATCACAGCGGCTTTTGGGTGAGAGGCGGGGTTCACCCTGGACAGGTCACCAGTCCATCACAGGGCCAACACACAGAGACAGACAACCATTCACACTCACAGTCACACCTACAGTCAATTTAGAGTATCAATCAGCCTCGTCCCCTCTTGATGTCTTTGGACTGTGGGAGGAAGCTGGAGTACCAGAGAGAACCCACGCAGGAACAGGGAGAACATGAAGACTACACACAGGAACCTGCTTGAACCTTCTTGCTGTGAGGTGACAATGCTAACCACTGCACCACTGTGCCGCATTATTGTGTAATAATTGTTATGATTTTTGGGGGTGGGGGAGGGGGTCCACCGAACTTAACACAATGGCCGGATGCATGTCTGGTCACCCACTGTGACTAATCACATCTATCTACCTGCAATCTTTTGTCTTCCTCCTCTGTCATTTGTCTATCTGCCTGTGTCTTCTCTGTCATTCCCAGAGGCAGAATGAAAGGTTTGTGTGTGTGTGTGTGTGTGTGTGTGTGTGTGTGTGTGTGTGTGTGTGTGTGTGTACGCGCGCGTGCGTGCGTGCGTGTGTGTGCGTGTGTCTGATGCTGTCATCAGATGCGTCACTTCAGTCAACAAGTCAAGCTACTAGAAGGCCCTAGAATGGCTGTCCATCCTTTACACTCTGTTGACATCAGTAAGGTATTACTGGAAACACATTTCATTACTTTCTCATGTTTTTGCACACTATTCTACCCACCAAATCTAACAATCTGTGCATTTCTGTTTTTAAAATTGTCAAATCATCATGGGCAATAATCATTTTAGAAATCCACTTAAGATTGCTGCTCTTTGTGCAATGAGGCATTGTATACATAAATGTACCTGGATATTTGTGTGTGTGTATATAAATGCACACCCAAACACACACTTATACATATATATACAGATATGTATATATTAGTAGTAGTAGTAGTAGTAGCAGTAGAAGTAGTATTTCAGCAAACAGTCTAGAGGTCTGTCCAAATGTTACTAAGCAGGGAACCTGTGCTCTACCTGTGTGCTAAACATTAGTCACTTTCAAGAGAAGTACATAACTCACAATGACAGATGGACCTTCAAGGGTGAGATGTGGTATGACACAAGAGAGGCTTAGCCAACTAATTCCACTAAATCAGGTATTTTTATGAGAGGAAAAGCTCAGATTGACTGGAGTGGAACACAATCTTTCCTCATTTTTGGAATTCCTGCCACCTCTGAGAGGTAATTGTTGAATGAAGTAAATCAACAGTTGGTGCCCCCCTACAGGGACACACACACACACACACACACACACACACATATACACACCGACTCATTCCGAATCCATTGCTATGGGTTTTTAAGACAGGTGTGTGACACAGAGTGAGCACACTAGTTAAAAGTTAATCCCATTAAGTGGATGTGTAAGTTCCTTGCAAAACACACACACACACACACACACACACACACACACACACACACACACACACACACACACAGTCCTAATTATACGCATCACATCCGGTGTGCTACCTCCAACCTGTCCTGCACCTCCAGCAGTTAAGCCACCATAGCTGGCATACCTGAGCACGTCGTCAGGTACTTGAACCCCTGAGAGCCGAGCTGTTTAACTCTTGAGTTTTTGACCATATTAGGTAGGGTGGTCGTTAAGGTCAGCGCAAGTGGATGGAAGCTGCCAAATCGTTGGCTGCAGCTTCCTGCCACATCCCCACTCCTGAGCACAATTAGGGGACATGTCAGTCAGTGCATGGCCAAGAGTCCCACACTTGACTCGCAACAAGTTTTCAATTGTGGCTCATAATTGTGGCTATGATTGGGGCATCTACGAGTCTGTATGAAGCTTTTACATATAAATAAATGATGATTTTACAGGGTGATAATACGGAGGGCAAGTGTTCCTGATATTTTTGATTATTAATTAAACACAAGTGTTCTACCATGTCGGTAATACATCTCCACAAATCTGTCAGTGTACCTCACTGAATGCCATTACATCCTATAGCCAGACCCTTAACTATGTCACCGCCAAGAGGGTCAACACTTAACCCTCAGGCTTGTGTTTAGAGCCATTTCATTCACATCAGCAGAGTAACACCTTATTGTGTCTCTGGAGTGGAGTTTCCCCCTCGGGGCTGTAATGTAACGTAGTGAAACCCCAAATTCAGCAGTCAGTTCATGATCTGAGAGGTGATCCTGTAACTGAAGTGAGTGTGTGGATCACACAGCAGTTCATGGCAGTACTCATTTCCCATTGTTGTTAAAGGAAAATACACTCACTGTATTGCAGTTAAATACCATTGTCTGTGCTGGATATTTGGGAGCTGAAACCAGCTGAGAGCAGCTGACTGCTAATTAGCTTAGCATAATGAAAAATAGTGGACAGGAGGGTGAGTGTACCTCTGTTAATAATCAAATATACCTCCAAAATGATATGTGCCTGGCCTGCATTAATAATAATAAAAAGGCCTGTAGCTAACATTTGTTATGAATAATGCTAAACTACAAAGCATTGTAATTTCAGAAGTAGGTACACAGGTGGAATCCCTTTTCCTAACAAAACCCACAAGGAACATTGATTTGACGCAGAACCTCAAAAGCCCCATCGACAGCTACAAGGAATCATGGCTGACTTTGTAAAGAGAGCATAAGGAAGCTTGCATCTGGACGAAACATGACCCTCAAACTTAGCGATTTGATGAATTGACTGAGGTAGGCGAATACTGTTAACATTTGCCAACCACAACCATTCGCTATGCTAAGCTAAACAAGCCGTCTTCATGGGTTCTTCTTGCTTGGGTCTGGGAAGGATGGCAAATAAGAGAATTCTTCAAAGAGTTGCTTCTTTGAAGAGTTTTAGGAATATGAAATCAGTTCGCAGTAGAGTTGGTTGATCTCATATTGAGGTTTGCAAAACCAGAAGAAGTTACAACTGCAAAATTACATGACTGTTGATGGATATTTATTAGCTATTGATCAGATCAAACACATCCATTTACTGTCATCCTGCTCCATCTTCTATATGTATCTTGAAGTGATTACCTCACTCTTAAGTTAATGCTGAACCACTCTTATATGACATCTAATTTTTAAGTCATCGCTAACACAAATAACACCACACATATTAAACCAATTTGGTTTTCATTGATATAAAGTCTGGGGCATCAAAGTTTCAATACATTATCCCACTAATAAAATGTTGTGTCGTGTTTGTAAGGTTGTCAGTAGCTATTATTAAGTGGACCGGTGGGATAAAATAAGAATACATATATTTTATACTCGAATGTCGAGTCACCCAAGTCAAGCTAAGGTACGTGAGGCATCTGAGGTATGGAAAGTGAGTAAAAGATTACAGATTCAAATGCAGTGCTGCTTCTCTGATGTCATTTATTTGTTTTAACATGGTTTATGAGAAGGAGCTACCGATTACTACAAGTACACATTCGACTCTCGTGTGTGTGTGTGTGTGTGTGTGTGTGTGCGCGCGCGCGTGCGTGTGTGTGTGTGTGCGTGTGTGTGTGTGTACATGTGTGTGTGGGGGGTGTTAAACAAATGAACCTTTTGGCTTGAAGTTTACATAGGTGAGCTCAAAGGCAAACATCATTTAGCTGAGTTGAAAACACACATACTTGCAGCCAGCAGATAGAATGACAGGAGGGGCCTCTTCTGGTATGTTTCAGTCTAATAAAGGAAGTAGCTTGTCAGCTTGACATGGTATCGCATCACCAATCTACCACTCAAACACCCTGGGAGGTTATGTGGCATTGGTTGTGTGCTAAGCATGCATGCGCTGACATACCTACAAACATTTTATGCATTTTTTTTTTTTTTTTTTTTGGCATCAAGCCCTATAACTGTTGTGGTCACTTCGTCTTCTCCAACACCTGCCGGGAGTGATACAGCATGCAAGAATGAGAGTTGCTTCTTCCCATTTCTTCATACTGAATTGGCATCTAAGTGTGGGATATTGTTTTTTTTTTTTCCTGCTGATTTGTACATCTCCTGGACTCTACAAGCTGAAATAACACTGATTGAATTAACAACTCCACAAGACAATTGGGTGTAGTTCATTTTCCTGAAGGATGGATGCCATTGGCCATTGGTGCTCTGATCTTGCTCGCTTTCCCTCAGGATTGTTTTACATTCATATTGTAACTTATTAAATGAAGTGAGCTGGCTGCCATCACTTCCTGATTCGGACCAGTGCGCCCAGCTCTCCGCCGTGCACTTGAAGGACATTCCATTCTTCTTCTACTGGAGCATCGCCCATAGTTACTCACATACTACTCTGTTTTTGCTCATCTGATCCAAAAACAGGTTTATGCTGAAATTTATTTAAAAAACATCAACAAATATTTTGGTACACAATGTGTGAGTGTTTATTGTTTGATTATTTGGTTATTTTTCAGCCACCTAAACTACGTGGGCTGAACAAATTTATTTAAAGGCTCACTTCTCAATCTATTTCTTCTTCTTCTTTTCCTTCTCCCTATTATGGACCAATTACAAGTTTATCTATGCAACAATTTTTCATCATTTCAGCTCTCAGAGCACTCGTCAAACCATATACTAGGTTTTACTCAGCACTGTTAAAAGTGGAGAGCCAACCGCTTGTGCCCGACCCCTCCTCAGGGTCTTGGCCTGAGGGAGGAAGTGTGTGACAGCATGTAAGCTCCTGGACCATACTGAGGAATGTCTTGCACACACACACACACACACTGGGGATATGTCAGCCAAGGGCGAGACAGGAGATCGAAGGGAGGGTGCAGGCAAGGAGGGAGCGAAGATGAGAATGGAGGGATCACTGAGAGGAGAGTCCTCGGGTTGCACTCTCGCCCTGGGAGGCCAGGGAGAACAAATGTCTTTGACAGTCCAGAAATGTATTTTCCTGCTGTTGTTACAACTGAAGCCAAATATGTCAGACCCTCCCTATAGTCCCCAGACCATAGCATGCCAAAGACAGATAAATATTAGGATTTTTTTCCCCTTTGAAGGTTCTCTCACACGAATGTCTTTCTCTCAAATGAATCGTTCTTTTCAAATTTCATAACACCATTATCATTTCGTCCATCGGTGATTCATCTGTGTATATTCCAATCATGGAGAGGTTTTCTCGGGATTAGGGGCACATTACACCACTAGGATTGTAGCTTGACCTCTGACCTCATTGTGGCCTGTGCCCTTTTTCGAAGCTTAAACTGGGTGGTCAAAAGAAGTTCCCCTGTGATTCATTCAATTTTAGATGTCGTCAGGAGCACCACATTTACGTTTCTCTCAATCTACCGAGTCCTGTAACCTTGGAGCAGTTTTTTTTTTCTTCAACTCAGTCTCATATCTCATTTTGCATATAAACCCACAGGCTTTAGAGGAGAGAACCTGGTTCTGATAGGCCAACGAGAAACACATGTTACACGCTTGGAGACATTTTTTTTTTCTTCTCACGGACAAGTTAGTGCCGTTAACCACACAGACTGATAGCTGCGTTCTGTCTTAGATGACATATGCTCAGATTGCGCGAGGCGTGATCAGCAAACGGGCCCTCATAACATATTGGTTATGATGTATATACAGAGATGATGCAATGCTGTGCTTCAAGCTTTCCTAGAAAACTCTGCAGGCATACGAAAATGAAAGGATCTTAACTAATGTATATAAGATTGGCCGGTACGCTAGAATACCAGGCTCCCACAGGCTCAAGATAGAAAACAAGAGCAGATTTCACTCTAATAGTTTTATCTGAGACGAAGCAAAACACTTTATGGCCACAAAAATTCGTCTGGCAATTTCACGAAACCCTGTACCAAATCCCAATGATTTAAGATGTATGCTTTGGAGTCAAATTAGTTAGTTTGATTCTGCTTTGTGTCTGTTGCTTAGCATTCTACAGAAATTGTCGATTAAATATTTACACAGCGACTATTATTTGTGTAGGGACAAGACACATACTAAAAAAAAGCCAGCTTGTCTGGTGTTGGTGTGTCAATAATTTGAACTTTAATGCTCAGACTTCGACCAAAGGCTCAGAAGAGTTAAGATACAATCCAGACAATGAAGAAACAAGAAAATCAAAGAACATTGTTTCTCTCTGTAGAACTAAGAGGATACCCAGTTTTCCAATGTTTTCAACAGAGAATTAATCACGCAAAAATCTATGACAGCGTTTCAGAAATGAAGCGACTTGACAGTTTAAAAAATATGGAATCATCAAGTATTTTTAAATTTGAAATCAGAAAATTAAAAGCAGCTCTTCAGCTTTTACCGAACTTCCGCATTTCCGAATAAATGAAGTTCTAAAATGGTCTACTTTTTTTATTTTCAAATTCCTTTTGCAATTTCCCTAATGCAGATTGTAGATCAGTGCACAAGCAGTTGGGAAATTTAAAAAAAAATCTGAGACACTATATTAACTACGTTTTTATGATAAATGTCTGAATATATTAAAACAGAATTTAAAAAAAAAGCAATATACAAATCACCATATTAGAAGCTAGTTCATATGAAGATGGATGAATGCTAACTGAATTTTGCCTGTTCCCAATGGAACACAATGCATTTTGCGGCCTCTATTTGAAAATGGACTGTGTGGAAGGCATGCCAATGTCCTGAGCAGCTCTCTTTTTAATGATGTTTTTTTTTTATTATTTGTAAGTGCAGAAAAAAAAACATGTATTATCCTCCATAAACACACCACAGTTGAACACAAAAATTCGGATCGGCTCTGTAAACACGATTGGTGTTTCAAGTTCGTCCTCTATCTAGAATTACATAAAAACTACATTTGGACAGAGCGAGCAGAGGCTTGCGGCCACTACTTTTCCACATCCACAAATTTTGGCTGGTTCTTGTCAATTTTTTATTTATCTACAAGCCACATGCAGAGAAGAGAAAATAAATAAATCATGATTTCTTGCTAAGCTAAGCTCCTAGCGGACGTTGCAGTGGTATTCATCTACTCATGTATTAAAGTGATTTGCCAAGATATTCTTTGAAAAGAATGAGTCTCAGCCCTGACAGCTCATGCACCAATATATTCTCAGTGCGCAACTTTAAAGTCCGTCGTGAAATTTGCAGGGGTTTTGAGGGGGATATGAGAACTGGTGGTGAACTGTGCTATATGTTCCGCTATCATTTCTTCAGCCCACGTGAGCGCGATAAGGTTGAATTAATCACTTAACATGCATATGAGTGCATATGTGTGTGTGTGTGTGGGTTCATCCGAGCAACACGTGCCAAGGAAGTTCTGTCGTCACTTCTGTCAAGGGTGGGGTACAAATGGAGGGATATTAAGGGAGGGAAAAGCTATAAAAAAAAAGTGAGCGAAGGAAAGAGGGGGGTGATGAGGGGAAATATGGGTGGGAAGTACAGAGTGGGACGGGCTCTCAGAGAAAGCTCTCCCTGTTGGGTTAAACTTCTCGGACAGAAACCTTGGCTCGTATCTGAACGTGCCTCCTCTGAGCCTGGCCCATTCATCATGATGTCTCTCTCACTTTACCCCCCCCCCGCTCCCACTGATGTGTCTCTCATCCATCTCTTGGAAGAATTGAAAGAATTGAGCCAAGTCCAGACACTTGTAATCAGACTCTGAATCATTTTATTTGCCAAGTGCAATAAATGTACCAGTTATTTCTATTGGTTTTGAGACTGCTGGAGAGACAAATAGTAAATTAAAACATATAAATATTGAAACCCTTGGCAGGGAGGCGTCAGCATGGGGCTGGTCGTATGCTACATATACTGTACATACAGTATATGTCAGCCTATAAATACACATTCAAAATTCAAACACTGTTTTCATTGAGTCACTAGTTATGACGCTGGAGATTATTAGTGTCACTTACCGTGGATAAGCCAAGGACGTCTTCTTTTGTGCACTGAATACATACACACACACACACACACACACACACACACACACACACACACACTCGAAAGATGGAACAAGCAATTGCTACTTTCACTACGTTCACAAGGTTGTTCACTGCAAGCACTAGGCTCCAACGTCCATTCATATCCTGACGCTACTGAAGTTGTGATAATGATTTTAACATGATCAGTTTTTCTATAATTTAACGGTTATAGTACTTTTACGCTACTTTCACCAAAGTAACTGCAGAGGTATGACAATAAAAGACGGAAGTGATTCATTTGATTTCTTTGTCAGCTTTGATTGGTCAACACCATCGCATCATACAGTACGGCGATATCATCTGAGCAAGGACGGGGACATTTTCAGTTTAAAAAAAATGTAGCTCAAAATCCACAAAATATGTTGGGTGTTATGATGGATTTGATCCTTGAAGTGGCAGGGTTACAAAGCTTCTGAGGTGGGAATATACACTACCTGTCAGCTGAGTGAATAAGTTAAATACAAATAATCATCTTTATTTTCTCCTCATGAACATCTGCCCTGGCGCTTTCACCGTAAGAACTTGGTGAACAGTGGCACCTCCACACTAAAGATCCACTGAGTCATCATCCAGGAACACCATCTTCAGGCAGACTTCCCAGTAGGTGTCACAAGGTTCCCCGTCGTACTGCAGCAGGTCCTTGCTCCTCTACTGGGGTTTTGGAGCAGCCTGAAGAAAACTGCATGTCAAGAACATTCCTCCTCATCCTAGTTCAACTTACAGGGAAGTGATACCAAAGCAGCACAGTAAGAGTAGAACTTCCTAAACGGGAATGAGCGAGGAAACTCCAATTTACTCTAATGAGCTGTGTCTAATTGTAAAATGTGTCGGGGATGTAATGCTACACCCGTCTGAGCTCCCTGGAGGCGGCTGCTTAGTGTATCATGACAAAAAAATAGGTGTGTGTGCGTGCATGGAGAGAAGAAAGGCAGACAGCAAAGGTGTGTTTTTCATTCATCCACAGTCCCACAGTGCATCTCTCGACAAACTACCTGCAAGTGAAAGACCCTACCCTTGGGAACCCATATGTTGTTTACAACCTTACTGCTGCTGTACAAGAAAAGCATGACACTTGTTAGAAAATTGCTTACATTCTGCGAACATTCCAGTTAGAATGATTTACGATGCATTCGCAACTACAAACTGAGAGGGAATTATTGGCTCCTCACGGCGACAAATGGCACGAGGTAAAGACTGAGCTTGCATTTTTACTTGTGATAAGTAAAAGAAGTCAGTCGGTGGATGGTAAATGGATGGAAAGTTTTGTTAAAAGTATGCACAAGTATCCTTGCTGAAATGTGTTAAGAGACAAGTGAAACTCGGCAGGCAAATCTGGACACATGGGACAGAGATATCTGACTTTAATCTCTGGCTTTGATCTCGTACTTTTTGCCTTTAGAGAATTAAGAATCAGCCCAGGTGTTTACCAACTTTAATATCTGGACAGAGACTGTTCACCGTGTCAAGGATCCATGACTATGGGGATAACAGCCGCAATAAAACCTTAGAACCTGCTGGTGACCTCAAGTTTTGCTCCCAGACACTGAACCCCCGTCTCCCCCCAGAAGCCTGTTGAGCCTCTCCACATACACAAACAATCAGTGGGAGAGTACCAGGTCATCTGCTGTGAGGGGGCCGATAATATGATGAAGTATTTTATAGAATACAGGAAGAGAGAAGAGAATGAGTCACCCCATGATTACAGATGAAGACTGTGGACTTAAAACCTGAAAAGTAGGAGAAGATCCACCCAAGTATGATACTGATATTTTAGAGGAGCCCAAACCATTTCATTGATAACCATTCAGAATGAGGCCAAGCAGAAAACCATTGAATTTATTAGCAAATTTAGGTAGAGTCATGGACTTTTTGCTTTTTCAGTTTTGCCCTAATGTATCGCCTTCTTGTAATTTACTTCCTACTTGCATTCATTTTCTCCCATGTGTTTCTTGCTCTGTTTTATTTTAATTAAATCTCCTCCATCTATTACTCATCTGCTCTCTATAATCTTCTCATCCCACATATTGTGCACTTGATTTGTTAATGTTTGTGCCATAAACTCAGCTACCTCTGTTGACCAAAGTTATCCAGTGTCTACACTGGGATCCAGTTCAAAAAAACATTTCAAGTGAACACAGATGAAGAACCAGAGGGAAATATAGAAATAAACAAAGATAGAAGAGGAAATCCGAATACCGAATCTTACTTGGATCAGACAAACATCTGCAGTGCACTTCCTTTGTGTGTGTGTGTGTGTGTGTGTGTGTGTGTGTGTGTGTGTGTGTGTGTGTGTGTGTGTGTGTGTGTGTGTGTGAGTGAGTGAGTGAGTGAGTGAGAGAGAGATGAGTGGGTGCCAGGGCTTCTTGCTGTGTTCTTGCTAGCTATGACTCACTGTCACTGCTGCACCAGGCTGCTGTCTTGGCATCATACACATTCTGCCTCTGTGGCAGCCAACTCCCACAATCTTGTGTGTGTGTGTGTGAGTGAGTGAGTGAGTGAGTGAGTGAGTGAGTGAGTGAGTGAGTGAGTGAGAGAGAGAGAGAGAGAGAGAGAGAGAGAGGAAGGAGAGTGTGTTTGTGTGCATTGTGTAAGAAACAGAATCAAAGTGAGGAACACAAGTCATTTATCCTGGGTATAAAAAAAAATTTACTGTCAGGGTTTTTTTCTTTTTTTGCTGATGCACAAATTGTCCACTTTCATAGAGATGCTTTTAGCAAAACCTTTCAAGCTGTCTGACAGAACACAACCATCTGCGTACAGCAGCAGGGAAGACAGGAATCGAGATAAAACCTACCACTGGCATCAATGAGTCCCCAAGGACCAAAAGCCATCAGAAGATGCCCTCGTGGATAAAGTCTTAATTTTGTCCCAAATGCAATTCAGTCTCTTGCTGTCTTTGGTTTCTTTCTACATTTCCTTGACGTATGCAAAATGGGTGTAGAATCCAAAAGGTATACAAGAGTGAGCGCATCTTAGCTTGTTTGTCTGAAAACCAGAGAGGTACTTCACAAAATGTAGTTATGAGGAAAGCGAAGAGGGGGGGAAAAAAAAAAAAAGACAGTTCAGGGGAAACAAATTTTTTTTTTTTTTTTTTTTTACTCAAAAGCCAGAGATTTATTATTATATAAAAGAACAGCTTGAGGCACAGCTTGAAAAACAAAGGCCAGTGATGGTTCAGTGCAGCAGCAGCAGGACTTAATGATTAATTTACCAACAGATGACAAGCCTGCTGTATATACACAGATTACATAAGGTTAGAGATCCCTGTCTACCCACAAACACTGGGAGACACAGTGTTAAAGATGAACTGGCATTGTCTGCAGTTAATTGGCTGCTTTGTCCTGACGGTGTGTATATAAGTGCGTGTACATATGTGTGTGTGTGTGTGTACTCATTTCTGAGTGTTGTCATTCAGGAAGGTATATGTGGGAAGGTACTGCTCCTATTAAACCATTCCAGTATAATTGTACTCCCTTGGATCACTGTTCATGAGGCAGCTGGTCTTTAAAAGAAGCCGCACATGGAAAGCAGAAAAGCACTTATTGAAGAATGCTTCAGTGTTGTAAAATACCCTCTGCCCAGAATACTTTTGAAATATATTAAGTTTTTGATTTATGTATTATTCTAGGAATACTCCTAGCCATAAAATGCTACTTTTCTCTAGAGGTAGAGCTGTAGCGCGGTCCTTCGCAGCTCGGGCCACTCCACCCAGACTCAACGGCACAAGCGTACCCCCCTGAATTTCAACTGTTCGCTTTATCCATCCGACCTCATCTGTGTGCTGTCATTGGCAGGGTTATTACACACCCACTCCTCGCCTAGAAATGTCCAGACAAAACAAAAACATTGAAATACTGGCAGAGGGCATCAGCTCTGCAGACACAGTCACCACCAAGCATGTCTAGAGGCCCAGAAGTGACGATGGAGTCCGATTAATTACGTATCAGTGTATATTTAATTTTTTTAAGGCAAATGCTTCAGTCTCTACCTTTAGCATTCTATTGAAAATCTAAGATTAACGTCATAATTTTCCTGCAAAACGTAACGTAAAACACAATGTAGAATGTAACATAATGCTGTTTTCATCTTTCTCGTACCTCGGTGGCATTTTAAATTCTGGTTGTTTAATTTTCTTCTTCTTATTTATTACATTATTGCCTTCTTGTTGTACAGATCCAGCCATGTTTCTTCCTGTGAAAGAAAAACATGTCCTATCCATTCATACTTTTTTTTTATTTTTTGTAAAATAAAAATGACCGTGGAATCTGCGCACATGATGCAATTCCAACATTTGGCGAATAGGAAAACAAGCTGGAAAGTCAAAGTAATCTGCAAATGTTGATTATGCAACGATATAAACTTCAGAGTTGTTTAATAATCTAACTACAATTATCGGATCCACTTTTTAAAATGCCTAAAACATCACAAAAAATAACCTATGATGCTTTCATTCTGCCGTGAAAAACTATATGGAAACTGCATATTCCTGTTGTTAGGCAGAAATGTTTCATTTTCAGGAAATGACCAATGAATAATTTGAAAACATTTTATTGAGTTCATGCAGAGCCTGAGGAAATTGCCTCGCTCCTCTTTATCTGTGGCCTTTCTGTGTGAGGCGCGCGCTTATGAGAGAGTCGGGGCGGAGTTATGAGATTTAGTCACAGGCTCTTCTTGATAGTTTTCATTTGTTAAATATTTGTAAAAAAAAAAAAAAAAAAATCCACCTAAGAGTGTAACCAGTAACGGTGATTTTAGGAAAAAAAAATGGAGCATGCATCTTGATGAATTGGCAGAGTGCAGCTTGGACATTTGAAATAAATCAATATCGGTACAAAAGAGGATGGATGTGTTCAAAATGGAAATAAAGAAGCCCGCACCGGGGGAGATGAATTCCCCTCTGCTCGACTTGATCCTGTCGCAGTCAACGGTGAGGTCAGCACGTCGGAGGTTCGGAGGGTGAAGCTAAAGGAGAGACAAATTAATCAGCAGAGAGATGGGGGGGGGGGGGGGGGTCGTGAGAGAAAACAAACTCGGGTCGATGGATTTTGATGCTTGTTGCCAAATACAGAAACCCTGATGAACTAGCGACACGGACACACACAAAACTTAACAAAAAAGGCTCAACTATAACAGGGTGTGTATGTACAGTCATGCACATTCTGCCACCTTCAACGTGTTCTCACCTGACACAACGCAGCCTCTTAGTTTCCCAATGAAAGGTTTCATTATGCGTATATGGCCACTACTTAGAGTGTCGCAAACTAATGATACCTACAGTATTTTCGCCTCTCAAATCTGACACCAAAGACTTCAGCTGTAAATCACTTCATTGCGCTAATTGTTGAAGCCAGACTTAGTGACTCTGGAAAAAGAAATGTTGGAGAAAAAAAAAAAAACCTTCAAAGTCGAACTTGATTATTAAAATCATGCTGTTTGCTTTTGCTGACTCAGGAGCAGAGAGCAGGAGTGTGGTGGGTATTTGTTTATGCTAGTGTGAGCGTGTGTGTGTGTGTGTGTGTGTGTGTGTGTGTGTGTGTGTGTGTAAGGATATGTTTGTCTCCATCAGTATGTGTGTTTGTGTTTGAAACCTTGAGGCCCTTCAACCCTCTCAGTGGGAATGCACCCTTGTAACTACTGAGGTCAAAACATAATGACCTGAAGGCTATCGGGGGGGGTCAAAGTTCATTTGACTTAGAGAGAGGTGGTTGTGACACCCAGACCTACAGGCTCGACATCAATATTCGAATCTGAATGATGTGCCCACAATTCACATGAACAACAACCAAGAAAATTATTCTCAATCAGCCTAAAAATTCTGAATTAAAGCGATACATCACCGAAACTGTTTATTTTGGCTTTAAAGTAGTTAAAGATGGTTGTCTTGAGCTCACAGGGGTGTTTCTTTTTCCTCCTGCATCAATTTTTTGTGAGTCCAGAATACAAAAGCCCAGCCATGTAGCTGGAACCTAACGGCGACTGATAGCTAAGAACAGCTGCAGCAAAAAACAGCAGCAAAACTGCTCCAAATTGTCGATTTACAAACTCACAAGTGTATTGTCTGGTGCAGTCCACGTGTTCTTTATCCGGTCATATGACAAGTCATCCAAAAACACCTTAATTTGAGCAAAAAGCAAACTACAATAGTTTTTAGCTGTCATTTTGAAGACAAACTCTTGGCTTCTTTGTAAACTGGCCAACATTTAGCCTGCAATTAGCCTGAGGGCACAACATAACAGCAACCTCAGCTCACCACGACCAAAACAAAGACATTCACAAGGTCGCGTGTGTTACATTGAACGGTTCTGAAAGTTCTTGGACTTTACAGAAAATACTCGAGTCCACTGCGTTCTCGCAGGAAGAATTAGAAAGGGATTATTTTAAGATTGTCAAATACTTCCAAGATAACTAATAACATCTGAAACATACCAGTGGTCCTGTATCACTCATTTGAATTAGGAAGAACAACCCTAAATGAAATTAGTTTTAAATGACCTTCAACGGTCAAAATGGAGAAGCACAAAAGAGAGAAACTCGTTTGCAAATTAGATTTTTCCTTCAATCGAATTAAGCACAATTTAACATGTCTAGTCAGAAACTAAATAAGTTGCCAGTTGGGTTGATGGATGTGCATTTCCTGCTGACCAGCTTCCACCGAAACATGAAACCATACATCATGTTAGATTAAGTCTTGTTTTGTGTGTCCCGCACCTCCGACACCTCTGCTAGTTAAACCGATTCCAAGCAAGAAGCGTTACAATCATAAGTCTGCAGCTTTTAAAGTTACATTTATGCACAGACCAACAGTCTGGTAATCACATCACCGCCTTCTAATGTTGTTACTGGGCTTCCTCCAAATTCAGTTTTCAAGGCAACCTGAAACAAGTTTCCTGTTTTATGCATAAATAATCTTGTCATTCAAAGTAAAAAGGCAAGATTTTATTCAGTAATTCACTTTTGGTCCAGTCTGCGCTTGAACCGAGACCACCTAGTAGATATTTTTTTTCGAGTTGCAGCCATCCGAGTGAAATAAAGACACTATTCATTGACAAACTGGCTCAACGACTGTTGACTTAGGCAGAGGGAGAAGAAAACATGAAAACATATACTGATTTAGACTGTTTCACGACCTCCAGCCCTGCCTGAATGAATTTAAAATGAGTTCCAGTGAGTCCCTCAAAATAAGAGTTTGTGAAGGCTATCCATTTCAAATTAATGTGTAAAAGCATTATGCACCAAACGTCCAAATACAGATGAGGCCTAAAGAGGAGGAGCTCCAAGGAAATTCTCTCGTCTTTGACCTCTACTGTATCACAGTTTGTCCCTCACACCCTCTGATCTTTTGTTTACTGCAGATCATCTCTTAATGCTCAACTGCAGAAAGCCCATGCTTGTTATTCACACACCACTGATTCACAATGAAACCGCAGCCATTCGCTCCCGTACCAAAGTTATGGTTGCACTTTTACACCATCTGGTTCAGCTCCTTGCGTTGCTCAGAGCGTGTATCATCACAAGAGGGGCCTGCGTGTTTGAGAGTAAAAGAACTTCAGATTAATGTATAAAGATGTGGAAGATACAACAGAGGAGACGATTACAGCAGCTTAATGGGGGCAGAATCATGCCAGCTTGATTAACCTCGTTTGCTTGAGTGACCATGAGTGTGTGTGTGTGTGTGTGTGAGTACATGTGTATGTCCCCTTTGTGCCCCATGTATGCAATCTATTGTGCGCATGCACATTTGTGTAGGTGTGTCTGTGACTACAATGACCATTTTAAATTGTACCAGCGGCCCCCTGCAGCTCAAAAATGAACGTAAACTATAACAGCCAGAGATGAACACACACTGACAGCCATTTAGGAGTCAGATGAGGTGTAATAAACAAAGACAGCTGCATTTCCATGACATCTAGCAATGTTAAAGGGACAGATTCGATTTTTTTTTTTTGAAGCCGAGTCCTGTTTGCTACTTACCAATGATGATGTTGATTGGCAAAGTTTTTGCTCAGAACAATCCATGCCGTTCCTTGCAATAGCTGTGGAAAGTAAGGCAAAAACCACATGCAGGGTGACTGGGGTCACGCTCATGTTTGCATAAGCTGACTGAGGCTCACTGAAGTTTCCCCCACATACTACACGATGTAGATTTCTGTAGGCTACAACTCTTTTCTCTGTCGGACTGATATTAGCGACTGAAGAATATTTACAGCCACAGTGCAAGGGACAGCTTGTGTGTCATTTACTCTGTTGGCAAATATAATATGTAGTTCTTGGCAAGTGACTGACCTTTACTATGTTTCAGGGCTCTGCACAGAGTTTGCCAATGAAGCCGTTTACATTGTTGTGATTTATAGTAGCATCAGAGGGACCTGGCAACTATGGGGTACGTAAATATGAGAATAGAAGTTTTTGTTGGCAGAAAACATGATTTTATGCCATTATTATTCGGGTCATACCAAAAACATAAAATGCTTTTGATGCTTTACAATGTTGTCTCACACTTTTCTACGATGGATGACCTCAGTGGCAACAGAATGCAAAAATACTTAGTGTCAATATCACACACACACACACACACACACTGACTTATCACTGACTTCTATGGTGGCTGCTGACATTTTCTTATAATGCAGAGAGAGACACAACATCCATCATCTGCCAGACAGACAGACAGACAGACAGGCAGGTGTGTGTGAACTTTAGACTCGTCATTCCTCCTCAAGGAGAAAAACACCCATCACTCTCAGCTGTCAAACTGTAGCTTCACATCAGCCTACGGTCATTAAACTACACGTGCACCTCAATTTAGTGTACGATGAACATCTGAATTGGATCTAGGCTGTTGAAATGGCTACAAGAATCTGCACCATCACCTGAGGGGTAATTAATCATATATCAATCAACAATAATCATGACCGAGATAACTTATATATATATATATATTTTTTGTACTTAGTTTCACACAATTTCTAACATGGAGCTGTTTTTCTACATTGTAACTGATTTCCTTTAAACTTGCTTCCTGCCTCTGTGGATTTTATTTTTGATTGTTTATTATTTGAACTTGCTGGAACAAATTCATTTGATCGATTGAGATGGGGTTGAATAATTAACTGCAATGTTATTGAAAACACTATAAGCTCTTTGCCTAAGGCAGATTGTTTTGTCAAAATAAAGTATAACACCGCTAAATAATGACACAAGAAAGAATTGATTGATTGATTTAAAAATAAAATAATAATTATTTTGTTTCAAAATCTAAATTACAATTTGGGTATTTAATTGGAAATATATTGAAAAACATCTATTGTAGAATCTCATTAAGGTTTATTAGATTCATATTTATGTCTAACACTTCCCCTGCAATAAAGCAGAATATACACAGAACAGAGGCCGTGTAAAAATGTATAAAATAATCTTTCATTAATCGTAACTGAGGTAAAAGAGTAACATAATCATGATATTGATTTTAAGTCTTATTGCCCTGACCTGCCACACCCTCCGTCCATCTGTCCACCACAATATGGTGAAAGGTTTGACACTTCACCTCATCATTCACCTCGCAATTAACATTTACGCATAAGTTAATGAAATTACCAAAAAACACTTGGCTTTGTTCAGCGTGCTACTTGTCCAGTTTTGAATTCCAGGAAAAAGAACTCAATGTTGTCCAACCATCCATTTTCTACGTCTTATCCTGTTAAGGGTTGTTGGCGGGCTGGAGCCTATCCCAGCAGCGAGAGGGCGAGAGGCGGGGTTCACCCTGGACAGGTCGCCAGTCCATCACAGGACCAACACATAGAGACAGACAACCATTCACACTCACAGTCACACCTACAGTCAATTTAGAGTATCAATCAGCCTCGTCCCCTCTTGATGTCTTTGGACTGTGGGAGGAAGCTGGAGTACCAGAGAGAACCCACGCAGGAACAGGGAGAACAGGCAGACTCCACACAGAAAGATCCTGTGCCCGAGCCGGGACTCGAACCTGGAACCTTCTTGCTGTGAGGCCACAGTGCCACCACCACCAGTGGCACCACCGTGCCGCCCCTCAATATTGTCTTTATAAAAATAAACAGTACTTTTAAACTTATTGATAATGAGTAATAATTATACAATAATGACATTGTTGAATGATGACCTATGTGTACAGTGGGGCTCCTAATGGCATTGACTTCTTCTTCTTCCTCTCCCACATCACCATGGAGACTGATCAATTATGTATGAAACAGTGTGGGTTGGCAGGCTATTGACACTGCGGCTGCATGACACAAGAGGAACATGGCCCGCAGCGAGGATTATTATAGGTTTATGTAAATCACATTTAAAACAAGCTCAGCAGACACTTGCATACGCACAATGGAAAGACTCACATGAGTGGATACAAATAGGATGCTCATTATTATTGCTGATTATTCCTGTAATATTTGGGTGGCTAATTAGCAAAGGACATGCTCATTTTTGTAAAGGATTATTCAATTTTATATATCTCATCTGAATTATTATTTATTCATAGAATGTAACCATTTCAGTTGCTCTGTCTTCTACCCTTTTAGTACATCATTTTGGTTCCCACCTGTCCTTGTTTTGACAGAGACTGCAAAGAGTGAAACCCAGTGCATGCACACATTTTGTAAAGTCTTACTAATTGCTCACTGAATACTTCTAGAATACAAGTTAAATCATTCGTTTTTAGGCCAGACGTGCTTAAAATGTTTCATTTCTCTTGAGAAAAAAAAAAAGAATCATATTTTTTGTGTAACTGTGTGATTAATAATTTGGAAACTATTAAATAAAAATTCTAAAAGTTGATGTTGTTTCTGCGTTGAAAAAAGACTTTTTTTTCTTCTTTTTTTACATTCCTGGCTTTTGTTTTGTCCCAGTCTTAAATACATATATATTTAAAATGATAAACCTAGACAGTAAAAAAAAAAGGATGCAGTTCATATTATGGATTTACATGTAAGAGGGGAACATTTCCAAAACTGAAGACCTGTTTCCTTTTCACACGCAAGGAGAATATTCCTTATTCGTCCCTAGAGGTTTGCTGGCAGACATGGGCTTGACGTCTCTTCACGTGGATTACAAATGACCAGCATGAAATAAAGTAAAAGATAAAGTCCCCCCCCTTTTTTTTTTTTTTCAAATTCTTTACGTTTTTTAGAAGCCAGAGTTCTGAGCCAGTCATTTCCGGCAATGGAGATAATAACCCTGCTATATTTGATGTTTGTGGCGCCTTATCTACTGTTTCCTCCTCATTATCAGAGATTACACTCAAAGAAAACAGACAGACAGTGAACAAAGACTGTCTATGATTCTTTGTGACACTCATTATTACCCCCCCCCCCACACACACACACACTACCTATCTTATTACCCTGTGTTGTACTATTACACATTTTGTTAGTACCAAAAATGATGTGTACATCTTCATTTGGGGCAGTTTATCTAATCACTGGACTCTCCCATTCTAGACTGTTATGATCTGTCTTTTTTTTTAATAATACACAGACTTAGCTTTAGCCTTTATTTGACCCCACTCTCATCCCCGCCCCGCCCAATCCCACCCCAGCCACCCATCCACCCATGTCTGTGTCCAGATGATGTGGGACAGCTTGGGAAACAATAGAGAACTTACCGTGCTTAGTGTGCTTGTTTACATTACATACATAGCGTGACTGACTAGATTAGGTGTCCCAAATATGTAAAGGAAAATAAATTTAGAGGTCATCATTCATGAGAGTTTTGACAGATTGCTAATATATCATCAAAGTGATCACTTTTGCATTTACCCAGATTTTTAATACTTAGTACAATATTTCAAACAGTGCAGTATTGTACATAGCTGGAACAAACTCGAAGGGCCTGATTTACCAAAGGTTGGCCAGCCATCCACCCATCCATTTTCTTCCGCTTATTCCTGTTAAGGGTCGCGGGGGGGGGGGGGGGGGGGGGGGTTCAGCAGCAGCCTTCAAGTGAGAGGCAGGGTTCACCCTGGACAGGTCGCCAGTCCATCACAGGGCCAACACATAGAGACAGACAACCATTCACACTCACATTCACACCTACGGTCAATTTAGAGTATCAATCAGCCTCGTCTCCTCTTGATGTCTGTGGACTGTGGGAGGAAGCTGGAGTACCAGAGAGAACCCACACAGGAACAGGGAGAACATGCAGACTCCACACAGAAAGATCCCGTGCCCGAGCCGGGGTCTCAAACCCGGAACCTTCTTGCTGTGAGGCGACGGCGCTGACCACTGCACCACCGTGCCGCCCCAAAGGTTTGCATTTGAGAAAACATGCAAACTTGATATCACTCTCAAATGAACGTGCAAAATGATCTACTAAGTTTGCGCACTGAGGATTGTGTCTTTCAAATAGCACTTGTGATTTAGCACATTTGCTCTCATGAAAATACAACATGGGGTTGCTGGCAAACAAGTGCACAAAATATTGGGAAGAGGAAGGACAAATGTGTTAATTTAGCACAAGCAAAGCAATTTACAAAGCCAGAATGCCAGAATTCACTAACTGTGAATGCATCCGCATGTAATATGTTTGACAGGAAAGTTGTATTTGACCAAGTGAAGTACGCAGACAGCTGCTGTTGTCGAGGAGATGAAGAGATACAGGCAAGATGAAAGAATTCTTCTGGTGACTCATAACGTGGAACCCAGCCGGGGCACACAGGTCAAGACAGAAGAAAATATGATCAATACCATTTATTTTTTTACATGCATTTTTGTTCATATCATTTTTTTTAATTCATTTTTCAGAACGGCTCTTGTCTGTTTATTTACATGAACTCTTTTTCACCAAACTAAATGGGACATCCAGTCCCACTAGAGCCTATCAAAACAAAAATTGCCTTCGCATTTCATTTTTTCTTTTTCTTTTTCATAAATGGTGTGTCTGTCTCGTCAGAGGGACAAACGCACAAATTCCCTAAACTGATCGCCTGCAAAATGTACACCAAGAATTTAGTGCAATTTCGTATTTGGATTATTAATAAATCTTGTCCTAATTGTCTTGTGAAGTTTGTCACTATTTACTTGCAGCGAATGGATCGCTGTGCTCCCGCAGTCGCAGCATTTAGTCCTGACCACCACGCTGCCCTGAGCATATTTCTTCAACTCAAATATGCGTTTGTACAGAATCTCTGCGGAGTAGAGATTAACGAGCAGAGAGGCTGAGCTGGTGAGGGTTTGGTGACAGGACTCTCTATCTCAGTTTTTCTCTGCTCACACCCCTGGAGTCTCACAAAACTCGGACGGGCCGCATTTGAAAGCAGGATCTCGGCTTGAAGCCACACACACACACAAACACACACACACACACACACACACACACACACACACACACACACGTCTTCAGACACTCCACTTGAGTATATAACTCAAGTAATTGCCAGATTTTCTACAAAGGGGATCATCATTGAGCATATCAGCCCAGCGAGGACATATTTCATGGACAGCTGGAGGATGAATCGTACCGAGAAAGAAATATCAGGACGAGAGGAGAAGAAACACGAGAGATTCTGCACATTTCAATTAGCCGAGGGAAGTTTTGGGAATGGATAAACTCGAGCTGCCTGTGTTCTTCCGAACATAGGAGGCACGTCGAGCTTTGATATCAGCAGAACTTGAGGCAGATTTGCTTTGGTGTGAAAATGAATGACACGTGGAACATTTGTAGCCTAATCCTCCATTGATCCACTTGGTAAACATGAAATATTGGATTTCAACTGACTCCTGGACAGGTTTCTTTATTTCTTCAGAAATGATGAGCGCAGTGTTTGATCCAAATGTGACAGGAAGGACTTGCTGCAAACGGCCATATAGTGTGAGTTAAAAAATTCACACAGTTGCACAATGGATGTCGTACTTGAGCTGCTGTCACTTGTGTAAATTATCTGTAAGGCTTTTTGAAAATATTCTGAGTATGTATGGTATTCATACATCTAGGTTGCAAATTTCTCCTGGAGATTAATAAAGTATCTGTCTGTCTGTCCATCTATCTATTCTACTTTGAGCCATGAGTATTAATTGCGGGGAGGTCGACTGGAGTGTGAATTCAGATTTGTTTTTTAACTTTACTGGTGCTAAAAACTGTTGCAATTTTCCTTGCGCAGGTAGGAAAGAAGGAAAGAAAACTCAGGGCCCTTGAAATCATGTAATATTGGACCTTATCAAGTTCTGAATGTCCCATATTTGCAAGTTTTGAAGGGATCCAGAAGGCAAATCTGGGAGAAATTACCAACAACATCAAAATATATCAGAAGACATCAAGAGATTGTGTAAAAGTATCATCAGCCTTCATTAGTAGAGCCTAATATGTATGATTATGTATTCCTCAATCCCATCGTTGCACATGAAATTCCCAAATAATACTCAATCCTGAGGTTTTTTTTCCTCTTCAACACTGAATGCCAAAAGTTGAAGTTCTTGCTTCATGTAGGCTACGGTTAAGGTTGGTAAGGATAAATGAGAGATCCCAGTCTCAACGACCAAAGACAAATATTTATATGAATCGGTAAGAACATCTAACTTACCCTTCCACGGTGCATATGGGACACACTAGTTTTTATGCGGGCACTGTGCATTGACTTTGGTCAAAATGAATGTAATTCCATACAAGCCATGTGCGTAATACATGTATACAATTATATGATCAGTATACGGAGAGAGCACACATGAATGGATTTGTTCTGTACATGCTGGGATACAGAGAGAGGCTGTTCTCAGGCCAATGTCCCTCCCCATTCCTCTACAAGTCCACATGTGTTTTATTAGCAGGCAGGCCCACTGGACTGTAAATTCCAACGGCAGGCTAGCCTGGGGATACACACAGCCTGAGGTCGAGACTGAAAGATCACAGGAAAAAGTAGAAGGGCACTGGGAAAGTGCAGACCTCCGCAAAGGCTGATAGCTGGTCGAAACTATAGATTCCAGATTTTGTTCTCACAAAAAGGTCCGTGTAATGTTTCCTGAGAAAGTAAGAGAAGTCTTTTTAGCTCGGTGTCCTTTTTGTGCCCAACTTTCCTTCATTTCAATTTTTTGAATGGCCTCTGCTCTCCTTCATATGATTCTCTGTGTCTCATTATCTAGTTGCCTGTCACATTTTTCTTTTATTTCCAACTCTGGTTTGCATGCATATTATTTCTGTGTTTCATTCTCGCTATATTTTTCATGCCATCTCTTGTCTGTGCAGCGCTAACCCTCCCTCTCCGGCTCTCTTTTTTCCCTCCATCTCCCCTCACTCCCTCTCAACTGTTTGGTCTTATTGTCACACAATGTTCTTGCTCTGTGACTCTCAAACCACAGCATTCCCACAACAGCAAACACTTACGAGACAAGAGCTGTGGCTTAAACAATGGTTTCCGTTTACCCCAGGACAAAACAACTCACTCTCGACCATTCCTTCACTTGCAAACTCTCTCTCTCTCTCACACACACACACAAACACACACTCACATGTGGAGAGACACACAGATAGACTAAACACACACACAAACTTGCAACAAGAGAAAAACATGGACACACACACACACACACACACACACACACACACACACACACACACACACACACACACACACACACACACAAACACGCGCAACCCAGTACTTAGTAAGGTTTATGTTAGCTTGCTAATTTTCTAGTCTTGTTCCTCTCCATCAACATGACAATCACAATTAGAGCGTGACACAACAGGTCATGACCTGTACCCCTCTGATGCCCCCTGAACCCTGACACCCTTCTCCAGGGTGACATGAGGAGAGATTACGACAGGCCCTCACTTAGACAGCATCAGAGGAGGGGGAGGAAAGTACGAGTGATTCAGTGACCATTTGTAAAACAAAAACTATGTGAATCTCTTTGGCGTAGTGCAAGCTGGTGCTCGGACAAGCACAAGCGTCATTGCTTGTTTCAGTCAGGGGTGAACTTCGTTTGCACACCGAGCCCCCTCTCCCTTTAATTAGCAAAATGAACTACGTCTGTGGTAAGGTGGCAGGTGCTCAAGTATGTTTATGAAGCGTGGTCTGGAGCAACCATGGCACCAGGAAACATTTTCACAGTGGAACAAGAAGAGGCTGGTCTTGGGTCAATGGCGTTGTGATAGGCAGCACTCAAATATGGTTCTATTCATGCACGAAAACGTGGAGGCTCCCAGGCCTGCCTCACCCCTGATGGCTTTGGTGGATGCCTGCTGCTCCATGAACATAAAATGTACGCCTTCACCTGGTTCATCAGGAGGTCTGTTTCTTCAGATGAGAAGTGCTCACTTCTCTTGAGTAGAATATGCACCACTTAAACAGCAAAACACCAATTCCTGGTACAACTTGGGTTTTAAGTGGAATGACACATGGTACTGTGATGAGTTTGATTGATGTCACCCACCTGTCTAATGACTGCCTCTTTGCGCCATGGTTTATGCTCTGATTTCTTGGCCTTTAAATACCAAAATGAGGCTCAGAACACCCAAATGCACGGCAGACATATCCTCTAAATACCCAATGCCATAGATCGCTTGTTGCATCACGGCACTTAATCATGTTACTAAGCATAGACGTGTTCCTGTACCAAGAACAGATGACTCCTCCTGTCCTCCTCCTCCTAGACAGATTCAGCTGTTTAGTCCGTTAGCTGTCTAGAAATGGTTGCCAACACATCCATGAGCCACTGAGCGTGAACAGATAATACCTGGCTTCTTATCTTCCAGCGCTAACTTACAAACACAGACTGAATGCTGCTGTTGAGCTTTCTAAAATCGGTCATTTTTGCAAATTGTCCAAAAAAAAAAACCCCAAAAAACACAAAACCACTTAAACAAACAGCCATTCAGGCTGATGCAATTGGGGAAAAAAAAGTTTTTCAGATTTTGCCCTCATCATTCCTTCCAGTTGTACATTGTAATTCACCCTATCATGCTGTCCTGGTTGTTGTCCCACCCACTCAGCGACTGTCAGGAGAACTGCGGAAAACCACATCCTTTCTCAGTCGCATGTCAATTTGTCCCCTGTGTCTTTTCACCTTTCCATCAGGCAGATGTAGCATCTCCCAGGAAGCCTGAGTGACCAGAGGAGGCACTGGTGCGGCGAGCATGACACACACCAACACCCGGCGTCTTATCGGCAGTGCGGGTTTTAAGCAATGGTTATCTACTGCAGTGAACATAATCTGCTATTGAAAGCAAGCTAACGTTAGCAGTTGCTGTGATAAGTTAATTCTCATAATGGCCTGTTTATAGTAATGATTTGTTTTTTTGTGTGGATAATACCCCCAAATCCTCTGATATGAATTGATTTTATCGTCATTGTCATTTTTAAAAAAAATAGTTACAAGGTTGTTACCACGGTTATATGACATAGTAAACCAGCTTACATGATATGGTAAACCAAGTCAAAAGGGAAAGAGGGAAAGAGTAACTTCTCTTGAAAAGTTTATGAGTAGTGACGCCATTGTGCTGTGCTGTTTAATTACCAACAGGTCTGGTTCCCATTATAAACGCTAACAGCCAGCTCTCCCCTGTGCTACACTCCTCCCTGTGTCCTTGTCCTCAGCTGGCATCTCAAAAAGCACTCATCTGGACAAGTATTTCCCTTTAAGAGTTTTGTTTTTGTTGTTTGGATTTTTTTTTGTTTTTTTTGCAAAGTAAATGCATTTTCAGAGAATTTTCTCATGCTTCATGCACTGATGTAAAATGTCAGTCACAATGGGATGCCTGCATCGCGCCGAGCTATGAAAGGCATTTATCAACACGGTGATGCCGGCTCTTGAGGGCTTTTCCACATGTCGATTCTGGCAGTGGAAACGAGATGCATACCTTGATGCTGTGTCTTCGTGGCCGCAGCCAGAAGATGTTAAGATGGTTAGTATACGGTTCCAGGATGTGTGCTACTGACCGGAATATTCCTGCCACATCTTCTCTTAATCTCAGTTTCAAAGACAGGATGTGGAAACTGTGTTGAACCAGTAAAGACACAAAAGGCTCTAGTGATGAGAGGATGTGGTCAAACATAATTTATAAAAAAAAAAAAAAAAAAAAAAAATTTCAAGACAATACACCCATTATTTTACACTCTGGTAATCTTGAATAATGAACTTTTGTCTGGCTTCTGAGTGAAAAATTGTCATAATGTCCCAAATGGAGGATTTTTGGAACCGATTATAATTCCCTCCAGGAAATCGCTGTTCAGCGATCACATAAATGAATGCAAAATCAGCTAAACTCCATGGAATATGCTGTCTTGACTTTTTTCCTCAAAATTCCTGCACATTGGTCCAAAAAAAAATCAGTGGTTTTGGTGGAAATAGTTGGAAAATACTACATTTTTCGTTGCGTTTTCTAGACGTGACATCAATTCTGGGTTGCTACATGACAGGTCATCACCTTTTGCACGCACTCATGTAAATACAATAACTATGTTTATATGCCTACATATTTCGATTACAGCTCAAGTTCTGGTTAATATAGTGTTCTTAAAAAGGTGTTCATACGGGCTGCAGCTGCGAGAATATTTCCATTTCCATGTTAGTTGGCATATCCTGCATTACTTATTCATGCAATAAAACCCTACTGGTTTGTCACTTGGCAACCTCAAGCAGCTTCACAGTTAAGTACGTTCTACTAAACTCATTCATAAACAAAAATAAAAAGGCACCTCAGTAAAAATAACCAACAAATAGTGCCACGCCAGAAAGGAAGTGCAATTGAATGAACACTACTTCACCAGTGTCTTTAAATTGCACACCTTGACCTCTAGGTTGTCATACCAACATGTAGAAACGCTGCTCTCATAAATGCCAGCTACAAAATTGTATACAACTGTGATGAGGCATTGATTGAAGGAGCAAGTTTGCTTCTTTTTTTTTTGACGCAGTGCGTGACTTTCACACCAAATTGCAAATTTTATTTTGCCGCAAAAAATTCTACAAATTATGTTGCAGGTTTTTTTTTTTAGAAAAAGACACCACTAAAATTAAGCATTTTTTTAAACAACGAAAAATCCCCCATAAACATTCCTCTTCCGAGAGTGAGGGGTAAACAGGTATATTCCTAAGAAATCCTGTAGTGTGAAAGGAAAAATGTTTGCGCATCTGCTTTCCTATTTTTTCTTCCTGTGTTTTTTACCTGAATGGTCATTTTGGACGAACCGCGCGTGTGTGTGTGTGTGTGTGTTTGTGTGTGTGTGCATGAACCTGAGTTTGTGTGCCCACAGCTGGAGTCTGCACACTGTGTTGGGGGGAAAACATGAGTAAATCCTGGCTAAGTAGACCACATCCTCTTCAACCTAAAGCCCTGCAGGTAATGAGACTGTGGGGGTCTTACCACTTGTAGGGGCAAGAGGAGAAGACAATGGGCAATTGCCAAATATCCCTTCCTGCTACATGAAGATTTTCCACAAAGATCTGCTAAAATTTACTTTTTAATTCTCAGCGTATCACAGTTTACTCATGGCTTTATTACAGTTCATTAACTTAAACATAGTGAATTTCCATCAAGGAAACAGTAAGGTGAGAGCCAAGTAAGTGTTGCTGTGTTAGATGCTAAATGGAACATCATGGTCATTAAAACTGGATGTCATCTCATCCTTCCCTACCTATGTGTGCCCAGTCGTGCTTCCCTTAATTCAAATCAGATTTGAATATTATATCGGCACACACACAAATTGGTTGGAACTGGAAAAACTATTGGACTTGATCAATTAAACTGACTTTCAAATTCTGATTTCCAACTGAAGATTCCGCCTACTAAAAGAGAAAGTATATGAAAATTAGAAACTGCAGAGCTGCTAGTGTTAGCTTGCCCCGCTGCTGATGCCCTGTGATTTCCAAATTTCCTGTGGCTTTGGCCATCAGCACAGTCGTCTCCACTCGTTTCATTATAAACTGCAGCTCAAAAAGGAAAGAAGAGACTTCACTTGTCCTTTTTCAGCGGTAGAAATGACCATTTTTGAGATAAGATTCAATCCTGGTTCTCTGAAGTGGGGCGCAATGCTACGTCTGATTTTTTTCAGTGGTTCACCCAAAACCTGGTGAACACTGTTATTCCTGTGTGAATGTACATTTCACCCTCTTAAGTGTGAGTGGGCAGGCATATATGTGTGTGTGTGTGTGTGTGTGTGTGTGTAGTCAGTACTGTAATTGCTCTACCCTTTATACTGCAGTATGGTTATGGTGGGGTCAGCCAGCAGTATGTGGGCAGACTTAGAAATACAACTCATATACCTACATGAGGGGCTGCCTTCATAACAAGAGACACACTGTGAGCCAATGGATTCACACGGTGAGTGATGGTGTCACAGGACATTTCCTGGCCCCCCTTAATTGAACTGAGAGTGGGAGATAAGAACTAAGACTCACAAAGAAGGTAAGAGAGTTACAACTGGAGAGGGGAAGAGAAAGTAGACCGAGTGCAAGAGTGTGGGATGTGAATAATGGCGCTGAGTGTGGGAAGAGAGGACAAAAAAGACATAGATATGATTAGTGCTCAGCTTTAGCTCTCTGTGTTGCTTGTCCAGGCTGTTTCCTTATCTGTACCGATGCTACATTCCAGACAAATGTAGCACTTCGTCTCCTCTCTCTGTCTCTGAGATGCTGCTAATGCTCCATTATCGCAGCGACTTGGTGATGGGGGCTGTCCAGCAACACTCCTCCCAGTTAATTACAGGCTAGCGGGGCTCAGCCAGGTCAGTATAACTCAGCTGTCTTGTCAAAATCGTGAATCTAAAGCAATTTTGCCTCAGATCTAGGGCAGAAGTTTTTGTGTGTGTGTGCACCCACAAAAGTCACCCTTAGAGCAAAATAAGACATGTCTAAAGCGATGAGACCTAGCCCTCCCTTCTCTTCCTAAAAAAAAAATGGAGCAGGAGTTGTATTTCTGCTGCTGGGTTACAGTACGTAGGGGGAATGCTATCAAACTTACCTGAACACACAAAGTGATAACTAGAATCTCCCTGAATGTGCTTTTTTAACTGCAATTAGTATGAGTCACCATCAATGTTGCCAGTCTCTGATAAAGGTCAGATGTGCATCATGCAGCATTTCAGAGCTCATCACTCACGCTGAGGAGTTGAAATAAAGCTGTGGGTAGAAAGAGCACCTTGACCCTGCTCTTGTCTGAATAGTTACTGGAGTGAAAAATGTCTGGCTTCATACTTGGGATGGAGAGAGACAAATTATGGTGTTCAAAAAATGTTGGTAAATCTCAATGAGAGTAACTGAGAAAACAAAGAAATGACGAACTAATGTGGAGCTCTATTAGCCTGCAGGTATGGCTGATATCGTCTCACTGGCAAGGTGCGTGTCGCGTGTGTTCTCTGTAGAATTCAGGCAGGTATAGAACTGGAGCATGGACATAAGCGTCTTTCCAAAGAAGTCATACCAACACTTTTAAAATGATCTTGTAATATAACAAGAACTTGATGTTGTCAAGTTTGGGATTCACTGTTGCTCCTGACAGCTATTTTTTTTCAGCACATTAAATCTACAGTGGAGACAATCAGTGAGAGAACACACTCTGATTTGCTGTTCCTGCTAAGCCAAAGAGAACACGGGAAGAAAAATGGAAGTGAGGAAAGTAAGCAACCGAGAAGTCAAGAAACTGAAGATACTCATTTTTCCCCAAAAAAGAAGAACACACAGCCTGCAATGAAGACAACAGATGCTGTACCTGTGGTCCCCCTTCCTCCCATTTTCCCATTTTTTTTAGAGATAAATGCAGACTACTGCCACCTGATGGTTTGGAAAGTTATTTTCTCCAATGCACGCGCTGATTATGGTGCGTCTTTTGACTGACAGCTACCATCTTTGCAGTGCGTTCAAGTGCGTCTTCATGGCTGAGGCAAAGGCACTTTGGTTGCCACGACTTCTCTGATGTCAGCTAAGCATGTAAGGGTCTTAATTCTTGGCAAGGAAACGAATATGTTGATAGATGATCTTCACTTTCTTTTCATTGTAAAACACCTGCAGCATGTAAATCAAGACATTTATTACATAGTGAAACACTGCATGAATCAAAATATAGAGGGAATGCTCTCCAGGCTGTAGTAGAAACATTTGAAATATGAATTTAAGTGTAATGTCAGTGTGAGGAAGATAAAAGCTGAAGGGAGCTAAAGGCACCAGGGCTGATATTAAAGAAAAACAAGTTCGGAAATCAGATCGGCTGTGGAATCATGAAGCTGAACTTGCTAATTGTCCACACATTGGCTGAGGTTCCTCGGTCAGTCACTCATCAAGAAGAAGTGAACGGACTTCCGCTGACACACTGAGGGTGTTGTTTGCACTGTGAAAATGGCTCTCTGCCTTATGTCCGTCATGCGCCTCGTACTTTAGCTTGCAGTGTTTAATTAACACATGCTCGTCGGAAGTCACATTTTTTTTTTCTGTTGCAAAGCACCTGCTAAAAATCTCAAGTTTTTAATTTTTTTTTTTTTTTATGCCTCACGTCCAGTGTTTAGGGCTACCAACAGGCAAGTTTGTTTCTTTCGTACGAAAACAAGGATGCCCTACAATATAAAGATTCCTTCATTAGTATGCAAAAAGATTCTTGCTCCTAATCAGTTCTCACTGTAAGTAAACGAAGATGTTGTTTTGTAACCAACGTGTATAAGAGTCATGACTTGCAGGAAAGAGCTGTGAAAACGTTTTTTGCATTGGCTCGGACCTCCTGCTGATTTTCTGAGTAAGTGTGGAAAGGCTCATTGCAAAACACTTCAGAGGCCTGTATTTCTTTCAGTCAGAGGATACAGAAACGTCTGCCCAGAAATTTCTTGCTTGTGCGCAGCATTAATAAAATTGCGGAGGAAAGACGAGGGATGATATAATGTGATATATCGTAGAGAGAGAAAAAAGACGAAGGAATGATGTGAAGTGGAAAATGCAAGAAGCGAGACAGTGTACTTTTTATTGCTTTGATTTAAGAGCTGGTTATCTGTCCAATGTGAGGAGGATGTGGAGTTTTTCTAACACAGAGCAGTAAAAGTGGGCAGGATAACTGAGAGCACTTTAAATCAGTGAAGACATGTTGGAGGATAAAGGAATGATACTGTTGAGGACACGTGATATCTGTGAAAATGCGCTCTTTTTCCTATCATGCCGGATACGGCGTTTGTATCTCGAAAGCTTCACTGAGCTTGCGTTTGCTTTTAATCAACAATTCAAAAATAAAATCTGTATCTTGTCACTCAGCCACCTTGGGTTTCTTTTTGCGCGTGGTACTGCATGTTTTAATTTACTTTCCAATTACGTCATTGCTCACTGAAGGCCAGGATCACAGGAAATCGACTGTGGAGAAGCAAAGGGTCAAACAAATGAACCCAAACAAACCAATGTGGACTGATACTGGTACAACAGGGAAAGAAAGAAGAAAAAACCCGTTTGATTCACTTGAGGTTGCATGGAGCACGTAGCGAGGCTGGCTAAGGCATACAATGTCAACTGCTTTACTTTATAGCTTTGCCATTCATCGACCCGCTCACACAACTATTCGCCACCATTTGTCTCTGTTATGTTGTGAGGATGTCATAAATCTGACCACATTGAAGCGTGTTTGGTTGACGTTACTCAAGCAGAGTGTTACGGTCCTGTTTTCACTATGAGAATCAGTTGCAGCGATACAATGAGAAAAAAAAACAACTTTATCCTCGTATGGACATTCAAGCAGACGCCATAATAAGCTTAGGCACATAATTGTTTTAAGATGCTCTAGTTGAGCAACAAATATCCTGTGAGATTTATTTGAATAGAGGGATTTGGGAAAAGGGGTGATATGCAAATACATGTAAATGTTCAAAATACAGTTTTTGTTTTATTTATTCTTTTGTTTTTCAAAAATGGCACCTCCAAACTGTGCTCACTTAAAAGGCATTCTCCAAAAAAGCGTGGATTTTTTTTAATGCACTTATAAATACACGCAAATTCAGTTGAACCAACTGGCTTGCACATGTCCGTATTTGTTCATGGCAGCATGGTAGTCGTAACCATGGGACACGATCAAGCTAAATGTATGTGGCTGGCTCTCTCTGCATTCTTGAGTCACAGAGAAGTAATCTAGAGGTGAAAAAAAATAACTTTTTGGGTTAAGTATTGGCGGCAAGGTGGTGCAGTGGTTAGCACATTCGCCTTACAGCAAGAAGGTTGGGCACGGAATCTTTCTGTGTGGAATTTCCATGTTCTCCCTGTTCCTGTGTGGGTTCTCTCTGGTACTCCAGCTTCCTCCCACAGTCCAAAGACATCAAGAGGGGACGAGGCTGATTGATACTCTAAATTGACCGTAGGTGTGACTGTGAGTGTGAATGGTTGTCTGTCTCTATGTGTTGGCCCTGTGATGGACTGGTGACCTCTCCAGGATGAACCCCGCCTCTTGTCCGAAGGCTGCTGGGATAGGCTCCAGACCCCCTTGACCCTTAACAGGAATAAGCGGAAGAAAATGGATGGATGGATGGTTCAGTCTTACTTTCATTTCCCCACAGGCAAACAATTTACTTGATCTTTTGAATTAAGTCTTAGATGATTGTGATTTGTTTAAAGAAATGTTATCAAGTTGTGGACACAGGTCTTTGTGTTTTATAATTCCTCACTACCTCTCCATTTTTTTCACTTAATCTAATGAACGATCCGAATAACATCAATCTACCACTTCCTGACTTCTCAAACATACAATATCCCATGATTGGGATGGACACATGAGCTGCAGCACAGTTCTGATCTGTGACTTTGAAACATGAGCTGATCCCTCTCTCTCCTCCCCCCACCCCTTCTCATTACCTCTCTTTTCTATTCTCTCTCTCACTCGCTCTGTCTCACCCTCTCTCCTTCTCGCTTTCTCTCGCTCCCAGCCTGCGTGATCGTCTGGTATGGCAGGAATGTCACACATCACACGCGCAGACGCAGCAGCCGTCACCGCGACCACACACTCTTGAGTTTACGGTCAGTTGACAAGTGGATTATCGAACCTTGGGGTACAGGGAAACAAGACACACACACACACACACACACACACACACACACACATTTGCATGCACTCAAAATTACATTCTTGAATATGACACAAAATAAAAAAGTGCAGTCGTCTCGTAGGAATAGCTAATACAATAGAAAACAAAAAAACGTGAAACAGTGATGGTATTTGAAACCATGTCATGAAATGCAGACATTTAATTAACCATTTGTTGTGAGAGATATTCTACTGCACTTGTCTTGAATTTACTTCACTTAAGACAGATAATTCTCCTGCTAAGCATATAATCACAAGGGGTTAAGTGTGAACTCTCGCTGACATGATTTATTAAGTTTCATTGGCGTAGTTGGCATTTGTTTTGCTGCTAACATTTTTTTGTTCCAGTCTTTTGCGTGACTTCATATCAAGGGGAATCTTCCGTACGACTGTCCTGCTGAGTATTGGAGATGACTCTTTTGTGAGAATTGTATTACATTCTTAAAGCTTTAAAATTTCCATGTTTAAGCATCGTCAAATTATAAATCACTGTCGCTAAATGGTTGATCTAGCCCTGATACAATTAATGTTTGGTTAAATTTAGGCAAAAAAAGCGATTTAGCTCGGGTCAGAGAAGATCACAGCTCGGGATATAATAATTGATTAAGGTTAGGGAGACATTGTAATTTGGGTTCAAGTGAATATTTTGTTGAAGTTAAGGGACTTTTTTTTTTTTCCTAACCACATGGTTCAAATTACAGAGCCATCGTGGTTTAAAGAAACGTTGATGTCAGTAGAAAACAGGACGCGAACGGCCAAAATACACCAGGCGCCGATGTGGCGCAACATGGCCGTCGCAGCACAACACTTAAGCTGCGAGACTCTCCACAGGAGCCGTGCTCAGTAAGCCTAAACCTGGAAGTAACTATACACATATATATATATATATATATATATATATATATATATATATATACATACACACATATATATATATATATATATATACACACATATATATATATATATACATACACACATATATATATATATATATATATACACACATATATATATATATACATACACACATATATATATATATACATACACACATATATATATATATACACACATATACATACATATATATATATATACACACATATACATATATATACACATATATATATATATATATATATATATATATATATATTATAGTTATCGATATAGATATACAACTTTGCAAAAGATTAACATCCATGACAACAACCATATGAACTACAAAGCAGTGAAACCAGCTTGCAGTGATGCGGCTGCAGGCTTTTCCTTTTTTTTTCACATAACAATCCCTTCAGACACCTCAGCTGACTCCCTGTGTGCTAGTTAGCTCACTGTTACACCCCAGACACACAACCCCTGGAGCAGGTCAGGAGACAGGGGTCAAAGTTCAATCTGGTCACCTAATTTGGCTGATGGAGATGCAAAATTTATTGAGACTTTCACACTGTTTTACATGCATTTATGGCTTAAACTTGTATGCTCTTTCTCTGATGGGACAGCCCTACAGCTCAAGAAGCCTGTTAAGACTGCACTTATCATACACAAAGATATGCTAGATTCGGCCAGAGGAAATGCCATAATACTGTCGTGAGATTTTGGCTCCCATTTAATGATTAGCATATAGCCTCACATACTGGATTAATGTATTTTCAAGATCTGCTTTAATAAAAATGGAAGTGGACAAACCAGTGAAGGCTGACGAGAGATTTATGTATTTAAATAGAGTGCGCATGAGAGATCAAACAGGGACCACAAGAGACAGAGATGGAGAAGGGAATCGAGTGACGTGATGAATTTAAAGACAGTCAGAAAAGTACAATACACTGACAAACTGCAGCTGAAGCCACAGTATGACATTTATGATGAAAGCATGAAAATGGTTTGCTCATTCAATGCTACTTTTATAGCTTTGTCTCATATTGCATTGAATATTTCCTAATTGCCCTTCGTTTTCCACTGCAGACAAATGATTTCACATAAGAACTATTCCTTAAAGCTACACTTCACCCAAAAAGTCTATTTTGCCTTTCAAGTACTCAAAAATAGGTGTCTTGAGCTCATGAAAATGTTTTTCCTCACGGCTGCGTTACTTCTTTGTGATGCCAGAATGCCGAAAGAACCAGCCACATACAGTATATTTGGCTTGTTGCTAACGGCGCCCCTTGGCTGCCAACAAACAAACAACAGTAAAACGTACAAAAATGGACGTTATAAATTGTCAAGCATATCGTCCTGTATCACCCACACCTTCTTTAGCTTTAAATGAAAATGTTGCACTGATTAAGATCATTATCATGGCTGTTAAAGATTAATTCAGAGTTAATAAGAGTTAATCATAATCCAATATGCAATTCAGCAAAAATCGTCTCAATATCAGCTAGCTAGCTAAACTGACAACAAGGGCAGCGTGTGTGTTTGGGTATTTAGCTTGATTGAATAAGCTGTGTTGCGAACATCACCTTTAAATGCCTATGACCTAATGGCTCTGGCTCTTACATGCTGTCTGGATGTATTTGTTTGCAAGAGTACAAGTACTCTTGTTTGTGTATTTGTGTATTCATGTCTGCTTTTATGAAGATTTTTCGTTTCGTTTGCAACAACGAATGAGGACCAAAAGCATTTATGACAGAAACTCAAGAGAACCCCGTATGAGAAGGTTCTTCATTATAAAACTTGGGGAGTCAGAGAAGAGGAGTAAAGGAGAAGGGAAAGAGGGGAAAATACTGGAAGGCCTGGAGTGGGGTGTATGACTAAAATAGCCTGGGGGTATTCCTCAGACTTAGTTTATGGCTGCAACACATGATTCACATCATTGCCAAGAATCTCTCCCACATTAAACAAAACCCCCCAGCAGCTGACCTGGAAAGACACTGACAGACAAACCAAAACCAGTCTCCCTCTTCTTTTTGTGGGGAAAAATCTGACAGATAGAAATGAGTAAAAAAAAAAGGGGGGGGGGGGGAGAAGAGGCAGCGGTTAACAACTGTACTGAGATGCTGACTCGATATGTCTGACCTCTCTCTGGGGTTAATGGCTCAAATAACGACATGTTGATGAAGATGCAAAAGATGAAAACATTCAGTATGACAGCCATATTGATCATGGGATATTTTCAACTTTAATTTGGAGGAAATGAGGAAGAAGTTTAGAGAGGTGCAAGTTCTACTATCGTGCATTCAAAGCTGCTGGATAGTGAGATGTTTTATTTGAGGAATAAATGAAATACTGTAATCTTAAAGCATTGGTAGCTAATGATACACAGTTCCCCCACTGGGCTGCTGAGCATTTTAGTGTCTGTCAGCTCATTGTTGTGGTCTGCCTGCCTGAAAATTCACATTCATATCAGTGCCTGGAACTCGATGCCCAGTAGCACCTTTCTTGCTGCGCTTTTTTATTGAAGCAAAAATGTTATTGGAAAAAAAAAAAAAAAAACTTCTGATTTTCGTCCAACCAGCTAATGTTACAGCAGCAGACTTAGCTTTAAGCCGAGCCTTGCGGCGAGTATTGCAGTTGTCAGCTTTCAAATTGTCCTGGCTGGTCATCTTGCAAACTGAATCACGTTGGACAAACAGTATCTCCACCCATTTTTGAAAAGTGTACCTTCACTTTTGACTCAGCTGGCAGGTAAATCAAGCTCCACGCATATAGGCAGGTGTGCAATAGGAGTCACATCAAACATGCTTACTAGCTCTTGATTTGCATTTCTGCTCATATTTTTACATTAGCGACTGGATAGCTTAGCTCCTCCAGGGTTGCAGGGAGAACACACAGAGTAACTTATCCTTCTGCATGCCTGTACTGTGTTGTAGTACTCAGATCTCAGAAATACTGCATTATGGGAAAATAGTTCCTGAGTTCATAGTATTATCAGGAAAATGTACTTCCATCCATCCATTTTCTATACCGCTTATCCGTTCAGGGTTGTGTGTGTGTGTGTGTGGGGGGGGGGGGGGGGGGGGCAGTCCATCGCAGGGCCATCAGGAGAAATTAGGGGTTCAGTCTCTTGCTCAAGGATACTTCAACATGGTCACAGGGGAAAGTGAGGATCGAACCAGCGACCCTTCGGTTGCTAGACGGCCACTCTACCTCTGAGCCATGCCACCTGGAAAACGTATTTGTTGCAGAAAGAAACTTCCCCTCGACTGTTATTAGGATTATATCATAAGGTTACTGGACATTCTTTGATGTAAAATCAAGGTTTTACAGTTGAAGTTGATCCACTTGATCTTAAAATAGCTCTGTATTAGACAGAAGCTAAGAATATCCATCCATTACGATTATAAGCATAGTAGTAAGACCTGGTGTGTATCCATGGTATGTATGGTGCAGGGGTAAGAGGGGGTTGCCGTATCTGTGCTCTGGTCTGTCTAAAAAGTCCAGAGCCCGATGAACACTGTAAACAAAAATCCTCCTGTGAACTCCGGCCAGTTTTTTCATTAGGCTCCACATCTCATGGAAACCATCGCAAATCTGAATATAAACATTTACGTCTTCGGCCTCTTCCTGCCACTCTTATCATAGGAGTAATGATAGAGAACTTCTCGTAGCGCTGACCCTCCCCAGCTGACAGTGAATAGTCCTCTTTCCCTGGAATAACCACGAAAGGTGACGGGCCAGATTATGGTTGAATAAGTGCGGCCTGTTGATCGAGAATGAGAAACACGTCTCCATTTTATGTGATTAATAAAAAACAAAAAAAATTTCGACTGATGCAGAAGGAAAGAAAGTGAAGGAACAGAGACAGTTAAACTGAACAAAGCCACAGTCAACACAACCATATTGAAATGATCAGATAGACCTCAGCAGACATCTTATCAATCAAGGACAGGAGACCGCAGTGTGTGTGAGAGAGAGAGAGCGAGAGAGAGCGAGAGAGAGAGAGAGAGCGCACATGTGATGCGATCTGCCAAGAGATGTTTGTCTTAAGGCTGAGTACAAAGAAATGCTAACAAATGCCGTGGCAGGGGTCCGAGTTGAGTGTACATAGAGAAAGAGACTGGAGACACACACACACTAATACCAAGATACACGCAGGGAAAACACACAGCCATGCACGTGTAATCACACTGAGATATTGCTCTCTGTAGGTCTGCAAATTAGATAGAGATCTTGCAGATTCAGGGCACTTAGCCTTGGCAGCTGAACAGACAGAGTGATTGCATCTGTGTGTGTCTGTGTGTCTATGTGTGTCTGTGTGTGTGTGTCCGCACGTGGGTAGTCGTCTTGTTGCTAAAGACACTCTTCAGAACAGGCAGACATGAGGAGGGAAAAAAATAGATGCTTACAATGATCTCACAGCTGGAACGATGCACCAAGTCAAGGCTATGAAAACATCTCTGTTTGCTTTTTCACAACCTCTGTTCAGGTCCTGTTAAAGTTTCATTAACTTCATTGTCTTCTTGGAGGCAAAAACACAGTCAACCCCCCCAGCCCCCACCTCCCCACCTTAGATCTTGCCAAATGCTCTCTAGCACCCTGACACAGCAAAAAAAGAAAAAAAAAAGAAAAGAAAAAAAGAGAGTGAGATATTTAATCATGGGATTTGGGTTAAACTTATGGCTTCAATTCATCGAAGCGTGGAGCTGCACTCGGCCAGCCTTCAACAAGGTGCTCATTCTTCACGAGGATATTTTTCTCTGAATGTTTGAGATGCAATCAACCTAATGATCATCCTTCAGTGGTAAAATAAAGACTGAACAGTCATCATTTGGTGAAATACAGCCTGAAATCACTTAAAGCTCTATATTTAAATGTTGGACCCACTTCAGGCAGCTGTACAGGCTACAATACAAGTGATTTTTGGATGCTATAGATATGATTGGAAAGTGAATGTCGACTAACTTCTAGATATACATTATTTTTTGCATTTTACATCTAAGGAGCAGAGGACATGGCATGCTTTGAGGCAGACTTTAAGAAGGGTTGGATCCCTATTCCACTCTTTAGATGATGTGTTGACTATCAGAAATGGTTCAGGGGAGATTGAGCTATGTCAGTGTCTGTTTCTGTATGTGCAGGTACCCGACACACTATTTTCTGAATTAAGTTAGCAAAATTGCTATCTTTTACAAACAAAATATTCCAATATAATCCCAACATAAGGCAAAATGTACGTGCATCAACAAAGCCCAAAGAAAAAAAATCCAGAAGGCGACAAAAGGAAAAGTGAAGTGTGTGAAAGTGACACCCATGTATGTCTCTAACAAACAGTCTGCATTTTACCACAGTATGTAATGCAGGGTCTACTGGAATTGAATTAAAAATTCAATTTAAATTTGCCAAAAAAGACAGTTATTTTTAATTCCCTCAAGGGGATACGGAGATTAAACATAATGGAAAGCTAGAAAAGTGTTTTTGCTCAATATTGTGATGTCACAATGACCTTTGCATATTAAATCGAATCCCTTTGTTCAACATTACCTCATTCTACAGGAACAGACTTTTGTGTGAAATGTTGTCATAATTAATATCAGCCATTCTGAGTGATAGCCAAAAAAAAAAAAATGCAGCCACTGTGACCTTCGACCCTCAAAATCAAATCAGTTCCCCCTGATTCCAAGTGAATATTTCTATTGCTGTTTTTCTCAGAAGATAATCTGGTATGTCACACTTGTCACAAAAATGCCTTTAGCAAGTATTCTATTAATGAAGGCTGGCAATATTGTTTTGTATTAATTTAGACGCTTCAGCTGAGCATGCGCTCAAAGACTTGTAGAGTGCTCAAGCAAAATGGGCAACTGCTGCCAGTTCTGGCTGATGGCCATCTTCAATCAAGCTTCCTTTGAAACCGGTAAGAAAGTTGTTTTGCACCTTGAAGGAGAGTTGGATGACTTCTTTCCAGAGTCACTGTTGAAGCCAGCGTTTATTTCAGTCATGTCAAACTGTGGTCTTGTTATGATGAGTGTAAGGGACCCATCAAACAATAGCGGCACTTTCAGACACTGTTTTCTCCTCGGTGTCATGGAAGAAAGGCACTTAAGTCGGGGGGGGGGGGGCGGGGGGGGGACTGCCTATGACGCTGCCAACCGAAATTCCTCACGTTTGAAACTCAATCAGATGTTGGATTGCCGCTCCGGAGCAGCTGACTGGCTGTGATCGCACGGCCAACGCCACCCAGTGAAGCTGAAATTTGTACCCACTTCAAAGTGGCTCAAAAATTGGGCCAGAAATGGGCTCATATCATTCTTGATATGATTTTTTTTTTTTATATGAAAGTAAACAAGTCCTCTTTTGTGTCTGGAAAGAATCTGTTTAAAGTCCTGTTAACATTTCTCTCGTCCAAGTTAATTAGTATTCTAATTCAAATCTCAAAAAATACTTTGTAAAGGCGATGGCTTATCATGGTGTTGCTAAGTCATCAAAAATATATCTAAATTTATACGAACTTCAATCCTTTTAAATGTCATATGAGACTAACTAAATCTTTATGCTCTCTTTTGTGTCTTACCTGCTACCCCTTTGCAAATTGATCTTCACTGGGTCGCCATGGCGTCCAGGCTAAGCAGATAGACTTAATGAATTGACAGATGGCCTCTGATATGTGGATTACTCTGGAGACAAGCAGCTGTCATGGTAGGATGGATGAGAACGGCAGTAACACCATCACTGAGGTCCGCCACTTAAGCAAAGCTGCTCTGTATAATTTATGCAGCGTGTGTGTATGTGTGTGTGTGTGTGTGTGTGTGTGTGTGTGTGTGTGTATCTCGGTCATCTGGCTGGTCTGATAGCACTTTAAGCTAATGCCATGAATTAGGAGGACATTTTAAACAGAGGGATTTCAATTTAGACAGTAACACCCTTTTGAAGACAGTTCAAACCAATCGGACCTCCAAAGATTACTGCATTGATAAGGTTCTGACCATCAAACTAAGTATTGTAATTGTAACAGAATGGTTTGTTGAAGCATCTGGAGTTTGTCAGGGACGCATTATCTTCCCCGATACACTCTATATAGAAGACCACATCCACAGATCCAGTGTTTCCACTAGAAACAGCAATACCCACCTTCAAAAGAAGATGAAGGCTGGAAAATCCTGGTCTCATTTAAAGCTTTTGTATATAGTATTTTCATATAAACAACGTCCCTTACATCCACACCCTCCCCTAAGAAGTGTATGGAGTTTGTATCTGCAGAGAGGATGAACTCAAACTCACACTACCAAGCACATCAGAGGGCTGGCTACGTCCGGTTAGCCTTTTGTTAACTTGAATGGTTGATAATTGCATCATGCTCTTCCTCTAACTTTCCAAACTGATCTTATTGTGACAGGGGTCATTTCAAAAGCGGGTTGTATGGTTTTCAAAACAAATTATTCACTGTTTCGCAGCAGAAGCACTAACAAAGGAGGAGGCTACAGCGGAACAAATGATGAGATGTTCTGATGTTCTGTAACTTTAACGGTAGAGTAAATGTGCTTTCATTCCATTATATATGTATTGTATTATGTCTTTTATTAATACTTATTTGGTGGTTGAAGCTTCATGGACTTCCATCCATCCATCCATCCATCCATTTTCTACCGCTGATCCGGTTTGGGGGGGGGGGGGGGGGGGCTGGAGCCTATCCCAGCAGCCTTTGGGCAAGAGGCAGGATTCGCTCTGGACAGGTCGCCAGTCCATCACAGGACCAAAACATATAGAGACAGACAACCATTCACACTCACAGTCACACCTACAGTCAATTTAGAGTATCAATCAGCCTCGTCCCCTCTTGATGTCTTTGGACTGTGGGAGGAAGCTGGAGTACCAGAGAGAACCCACACAGGAACAGGGAGAACATGCAGACTCCACACAGAAAGATTCTAACCCTAACCCTGCCCGGAACCTTCTTGCTGTAAGGCGAATGTGCTAACCACTGCACCACCGTGCCGCCCGCTTCATGGACTTATCTCGGTGTACTATTTCTTAACCTGTCTTTGTATTTTTAAATAAAGATTCATTTAAACAGTGGAAACTGTGGGACAGCTGTTGGTTACTGCTGTCACTTTGAGGATCATGGAGCAAAACCTGTGTGTCTTTTTACCTAGTTATAATATTGAGGAATTTTACATTTTTCTGTCAATAAAATGTTCTATTTTAGTCTGAGTTTTTGTGTAATCTCTCTAACAGACTGACAACACCAAAACCCTAAGGTCCTCTGCGGAGGTAATGAAGATAGTTACAAAAAAACTCAAGCTGATGTAACACGGTCCTGGAAATTAAACATGGTTTGGACCTGTCCTCGAATTAAACCAGGACCACATTTGTTAAGAGGCTTTTGGGTAAAAAAGAGCCCATGAAGACAGCAAAAACAATTTAACTTGGTAACCTAACTTGGGACAACTCACTCAGCAAAGGACCCGATGGTAGCAGATAGACGCACGTTTAAGCTCCATAGGGAACAACAAGGATTAAGTAGGTCGTCCAAAACAAACAAAAAAAAAACAAAAAAAAAACAGACAATGAAAAAAACAAAATGGTTGTTCTCTGTTTGTGCCAAGTTACAAATGAACGGAGACTCCTTGCAGTTTCCAGCCAGGATGCCACAGTTTATTGAGGCCTGAGCTGTTGACACTATACAGGGCTGTGATTTGACCATCTGCAGATCAGACTGTCTTTATTTTCCAGCACTCACGTGGATCCAGTGATTCTCCACACAACTAAATGCACCCTCATGTTCCCCCCAAAACAGAACCATACTCCCACCACATTGTCTTTTTTTTTTTTTCTTTCTGTCTTTCTTTCTTTCTTTCCCTACATCTCTGCAGAAATTGCAGCCATATGTTGCCGGGGACCCTCGGTTCAAACGCACACCTTGAGAAACAACCCTATTATCTACAATTGACTCTAAACTTTGGAGTGTATAAAGAGAGGGATCAATCGTTCAGGGAGAGAGAAGGAGAGGAAGGTGGCTGCGGGTGGAAGGAGAGATTATAAAAAAGACGTGCAAGGTTAAGAGGGCCGATCTCTAAAAGTGTGTTTTTTCTATGTATGTGGGCGTGTGTGTGTGTGTGCACCCCCCCCCCCCTTTGCAGTCATCTAAATCTCAAGGAAGATTGATTGCCTTCCAAGGATAATCTGTCCCAGACACTTTAAAGCATCCCCCCTCCTCTTTCTCCTTTCCCTCTCACCCTCCCATCCTCGTCATACCCCTCTCCTGCCTGTCTGTCTCCCCTTCCTCACCCTTCCGTGCCCTTTGCCTACAACCTCTCCATCCGTACCCTCACTTATGCCATATTTCTCCCTCCCTTATGATTCATTTTCCTCATTTACGCACACAACCCTTTACAGGAGGAAGTCTCTAAATTACCTAAATCTTCAGGTGACACAAGGATCCAACTGCTCACATGACCAAAGGAAATGCATCAGCTGCCTCTTCTGCTGTCTCATCACAATATCATACTTTTCCCATGGTCAGTGTCTTTAATGACCCCTGATTTCCTTCGCTTCATGCTCATCCCAAATATATGTCTCAAGAATTTATATGACAGCGTGCGTAACAAACCTCTTCCATCTGGCTTTAGGATACTGAAATGAATAAAACATCTGACAGACAGAGAGGCACCTTCCCTCCTCTTTGTCTTGTCCCCTTCACCCTGACACCCATAAAAGAGGAGATCAGCGTACATTTGAAAATAAACAAGAGTCCATGACGGCATATAAGTGATGTTAATGATTTTGTAAAAATCAAGAGTCCAATATGGCTGCGGAAGTTAAAATGCCAGATCATACATTTCTCCGGTGAAACGCCTTCTCTTTAGATAGGATTTGCTGAAATTGAGACCAAATTGTGAACACATGTAAAGTTTCATAAGAGTCAATAAAATATTCTTGAAATGATTAACGTGCTTATTGTTCATCATTTTTAGTGCCAGGCAAGTAAATCAATACCTTTCTCTCCTGTGGGTGAGCTATAGAGCTCCAGATGCTCACAGGACAGCTGACTGCTAGTTAGCTTAGCTGCATTAATGCAATCCTAATTTTCAACAGTTTGTTTTCTCATTGAAGGCTCGTAATGCGGGCAAAGTCCATTTATGGGGGGAAAATGACATCTAAGATGGCATTCAATCAAAAAATTATGTTTTTCTCACCCACATTCAGTAAAACTCATTCTTTCGCTTCCACTGATTGCCTCTGACCCTGATCCTTATCACGCCCCACACCTACTCGCCAATCAGAGGCAAAGTATGGTTGAAATAGGCCACTGGGGGTTCCTATGCCAATGGCTATTTCCTTCATGGTCAAAGAGAACAAGGCCCTGAAGCACCCTAACTTGCTCAAATATGGATAAATAGTTTAAACAACTTTGTCCCGCACCTCTGGGAGTCGCAGAAACTCTCAATGAACGGGGCTGAAGACACAGTCCTAAATGTCGAAACAAAATGCTGCATGTGTACTAGCCTAGCTACTGGCAGTGCTAGTGTCATCTGTGGAGGTAGAGGGGGTACGCAGCAGCAGGTTGAATGTTTGAATGGGTACAGGACTTTACAATGAAATAAAATCATTTCTGCCTGTTAAAGGGAATTTTTTTGTCTCCCCCTGTGGCAGAAATCCTCGCTAGTCTTTTAAAGTGTCATGGCGCAACTTCTGTTGTCACTTGGCACTATAAAAATCGATTGGTCTGACAAGGACAAGCTAACAGCGGTACATCATGCATTTATTTTATGTATATTAACACAGATATGATGGTGTTTACCATCGTTCACTATTAGCTAAACAGAAAAAAAGCCCCACTGGATCGATTAAAATTACAGGTTGGTGGTTTGAAATTATAATAACCAGCTTAAGCATAGCTTCATGTACACAATGTATTGTTAAAATAGATTTTAGGGCTGTAATAAAGGAGCTTAATAAAAAGTTAGATGGACAGTTAACCTTCAAATCTGAGTATAAAGGAGCTGGATTGCTGGAATTACTTGGAATGGAAATGACAATAAGTTGCCAAACACTGCATTTTGTGTCACAGTAGATGAATGACACAGCAATATTTTACATGAAAGTTACGGAACTTTTGCTAACCATATTAGCAAGTTCACTGGACGCAGCACGTACTCCCCATCTCACATTCATCATCCTGCATGTGACGTTCCAAATTTGCCATAAAAACATGATTTTTTAATTAGGCCACATTTAAAATAAACCGCTGCACCACCTGCGGTCGATCCCAACCCGCATGGTCAAACTAGCTGTGATTCAGCAACAGCGGTACTGATTCACTATAAACCCAATGCCTCACTCACGGCAAGGGCCTCAGAGCCCTTACAACATGGTTAATTGTGAAATTGATGCCCTTCTTGCCTTGAACTCCTGGTGAACCTACGCACACATTCAAATGATGCCCCAGAGTTTGTGTTTGACCCCTGCATGGAAATAACCTCTGCATTTATCCTTGGAAAATTGCAGGGTTAGAGTAGAGCTCGCCAGTTGCTGAGATGTCTGCGGAGAGAAAACACACTGTTGCTATTAGTGTGTGTGACTCTCTTTTAACAAACTTATGATCTGTTGTGACATGCTCTTCCTTTCTCTTGTGGATGTGGGACGTGTTGCTGCACAGATAAACTGTCTATTATCTACTGTTAATTATCAGTAAGCTTTAGGTTTTCCTCAGCAAAGTCGTATTCCCAAACTTTCCCGTGAATAAAAGGACAGTTTTTTTGTATATATTGTAGCGTTTGCGGCCCCACAGCGTGGCTGGCTAGCTGGCTGAATGACGAGGACACAGTGGCTGACGTTTTAACCAGTACGCTGGCGTTTATTCCCTGACTGTACAGGCTAACCCAGGGTTGGAGGAGTGCCAAAACAAAACAGGCTATTAGACAAAAACTAGCTAACTAGCTCACTTAGCTCCGTGGCAATATGTCCGTCTCCGTCTGCTTTCCCCAACTGCCCTCATCTCCCGCTCTCTCCCCCCTCCACCTTCTGTCCCCTCCCTAATCTGTAAACTGGCCTATCACCAAACTAAGGCAACTCCTTCCCCCCATGAACTCCCCGTAATTCCCCCCCAGTCCTGCAGGATCGCTACAATATGTTTATTTCTATATAAATACACTTTGAATCAAAAAGATATTTCATGTGCATTTTTGACAGTGTTTAATGTTACTTTTTTTCCTTTACGATTGGGTAAAATGGTTTTCACTCGAGAGTACAAAGAGAAAACTACCTCAGTCTTACCTACTTACCAGTACAAACCCTACCAAAATTCTCAAAACCTTAAAATCCACAAGATCTGAGCTTAGTAGTACTGCTTATTTTAATAATAATTATGAGGGAGTCTCAAGTCGTGGAAAAAGTAAACCAAAAACAAAACAAAAACAAAAAAACTGCAAGTGTGAGTTTGAGTTGCATGAGATTGTACAATTCAAGTGCCAGAGAAGAGCTCAATTCTCTCCAGTTTAGATGAGCACATACCTCCCATTCTAGCATCGGCACGTTTTTACACACAGCCATGAAAAACAGCTCTGTCTATTTGTAGCGCTACAATGATTCTTAATTGATCACACATATGATTCTAAAATCAATCAATCAATCAAATCTGTCTGAATATACTGACAAGCTGTCACATCAAGTGTCTTTAACTACTCGTTTTCTGATGATGCTAAAATGTTAATGTATTTTTTAAGTGTAGGTTTCACTTGTCTGATTGACATGAGCCTGCATTTCTAAAGCAGACCGCCTCAGGAGGATTTAAGTCAGGAGTTGGATCTCAAGATACAGCTTTGTTTTAGCCTCAGTCAGGAAAGCTATGGCGTCAAGCTGCACTGTAAAAATTGAGTTCTAATAAACCATCCAGGTTGTCTGTATCTTTTACCCCATTTTCAGATGTAATTTGATTATCAAGATAACGCCATATCTGAACAAACAGTTTAGATTGAACCACTTGGAGGCCAAAACAAGCTGTGAACAAAACGCAGGTGGTTTGTGCTACATTTATTTTGTTAAAATCCATCAGGAATGAGTAAATTTAAAGTCTACGGCGTGTGAACATATATAATGGAAACACTCAGTTTTACACAAACCAAATCAATGACCCGAGAGACGTAGAAAAGGCCAGTAAATAAAAAAAATTGGCACAATTTAGGGGATTAATCATTTCAAGTCACCCCTTCCATATTACATTTTCACAAATTGTGAATATATAAAAAAAATATTTAAAAAATAACTCTGTTTTAAACATTTGAAGTGGTGTACTTTGTGGTATCATTTAAATTCAATTCATCCTACTTTTGAATAAAATTTACCCCCCCTCCATGTTTCTACTCAGTACTTAATTTGTAAATCATAAGGTACCGGAACGCTAAGTACATATGACGGCTCAGGGGTGAGAGAGGGGCACAGGTCCCGGATCGTATACAGAAAACAACATACAAATGCCCACTTGTCATGATGTGGGACTTACAAGCCTCCATTTCAAATAATATCCATGGTATCAATGTTATGACGATAATTCACAGTTATTTCGCCTCCTCTGCGCAGCACAGGTGAATGCCCACATCACCACAGGTGGGACTTGGAGTCTACAGTCAGCAATTGATTCTCAACAGGTCTAACTTGTAAAACAAAAAAGAGCTCACAATAAATCACACAAATCTTCCATTATTATTATTACGGTACTTAAAGATTGGCACGGCGGCCTATTGTTAGACGGTATGCTCACCATTTAGTTGTCCTGGACACCCCACATCACGTTAGACCCGGCTTGGCTAGCTGGAGGTGAGCCTGGCTAGCTGGAGGTGAGCCTGGCTAGCTGTGGCGGCGCTAGCCTCCTGCTGCAGCCGCTTTTGATCGTCAACATGACCGCTGCAGCTGCCCTCGTCGCCGCTTGTGGAGGCTTTTCTGACTCGTTTTAAGCGTCATGCGACTCTTCCTTCTTTTTGAAAAAACAGCAAATTTAACTGTCTTTTTGACATGTTGGCGTTGAAATAGCAGCTGTTTATTTCCTCTCTGCTTGCTCCTCAGAGGCGGCGAATTTCGAAAGGTGATTTGTTTGTGTCAGGGGCGTGGTTTGTTGGCGTCAGTGCATCAACGGATCTCCGACTCTTTCAAATGACGTTGAATCTTAATAAACAACATGAAATTCTAAGGATTTGGTCTGTAAATGTATCCATGCGCATTATTGTTGTATTTTCAACATTTTTAAAACGTTTTCATATTTTCTTTAATACAAGAGATACCGGATCTGCCCAAATAAGTACCGGAACACAGGGAGGCCAAAATTCAGAGATGCTGGCACAGATATATGTGCTGGATCTTGTTCCGGCAGGATCCGGCTCAAATTAACCCCTGGTTCTACTCAATGCTACCTGTAAAATTGTAATATTGCCGACTAAGGGCGCGTTTCCACTGGCTCACTTCGGCTCGGGTTGGGTGGGGTCGGGTCGGTACGGCTCGGTACGGGTGTGTCTCCACTAGCACTGGGTACCACATCAGCATGGGTTGAGGAGAGTTCAGCATAATTTGTGTGTGACACATGGAGGCAGCGTTATGCCTGTTGCTCGCTCAGTGGTTTTTGCTGAAACCAAAAGTAAGGGACGACAGACAGGCAAGGCTTCAGGCAGCGAAACAGAACACCCAAGAAAAGAATAAAAGACTTTACCAAGCGATTGACCAGTACTCCACCAAGGCCAGGATGATACGAAGAAGACGACGTCAGTGGGTAAATTACCCAGTCGTCACATTTTCATCCCTGTTCAGCTCGCTTGGAACCCCAGCAGAGCAGGGATCAAAATGGTGACGGTTAGTACTGTGTTGGGGCCAGTGGAAACAGGGCCAAACCGCCCCCACCCGAGCCGAAGTGAGCCAGTGGAAACACGCCCTAAAATACTCAAAACAAGTATTTTTTTGCAGTGTGAATAAGGAACCGCTATAAGCTTTTACCCATCCCAGCCCTCTGAGAGCCTGGCAGTGAATTCTCAGATTACTCAACAATAACATCAATTAGTGACAGAAGTATTAATCTGGTCTAGTTTGTATTGGCTGGCTGCACTTTTCACATGGCCGGGATGGAAAAAAATATGTTTCAAAAATGACAAAGAAAACAAGAGTCTGAGGAATTAAGGCGCTATCACACGCTAATTTAGGCGCATTTCATTAAATCCTGTCGAATGAAGTTTAGTCTGGCACATTGTTCAGGCTCTTTAAGGACATTTAATCCAGGCTGAAGGAGATGGCCTGTGACACTAATGAACAGCCACCCAGTGACACAGACCACCACTTTGAAAAATATCCTTACACTTCTCTTAAATTTAGACTGATTTGTTGTTTTGCCAGCTTTTGAGATAATTTTACCTTTTTTTCCAGTACAATAGAGTTTTGTGGGTGAGAACCTGTCCCAAATCACCATCTAACAGCTCTGAGAAGGAGTTATGGTCAGAGGTGTATTGTTTTCCTACACATTTGAAATTTAAAAAAAACCCAACTGTTAAAAGCTTTAAAGCATCATACATGTATTTTGATATAAATTCACATCTCTTACATTCATCCCTCAACAGATGAGTTCAAACAAAGCTCATTAAGCTCACTTTGGCCTCTTAGTACGTGGTGACATTCCGACACTTCCGTGAGGAGGCATACTGGGCATGTTCTATCGGCTAAAATGGCTACTTCTGGTTAGCCAGCACTGTTAACTTAAATATGGAAAGGTAATTTAATCGCTTTGGTCTTCTTGTCTTCCTAATGTATTATCAGACCACTTGAATTCACATTCCAACACTGAAAAGAAGAATTTCATTGGGTTGCATGATGCTCAAAGGAATTTAACCACATTTCACAGGCAAAAGAAGTCAGCTTCTACAAGTGCAACTACTGGACTATGGATACATAATTTAAAAGTGTGCTTCTTCTCAACTTCTTAAAATAGTATCAGAGCAAATGGATCAAATTCCAACTACGAAATGAGTGATTTCTTTGAATTGCGAGATCCTAAATGGAATTTAACCAATATTTTACAGGTGAAACAAGTTTTCCACTGCCAGCGCTACTTCCAGTTTGCCCTTGGTTAACTTGAATGTGGATAAATAACTTCATTGCACGACTCTTATGACTTTTAAGAGTTACAGTCCAAATGGATAAAATTGTATCAGTGACTTGAATCATTTCGCAGGGGTTTTGTGGCGCTCAACACAATGTATCCACTGTCTTTACAGCCAAAATGGAGTAGCCTGCAGTGCAGTATATGACGTAATGTTCTGCACTACAGCTTGAAGTTTTGCTTAATATAGGAGGTGTTTACTTGTAAGCTGGGCAAGTAAGATGGATTCCACGCCTTGGGACTACAGGGTTGAGTCAGTGACATATCAGTAACATACAGCCTGACCAGACCCTTGACTTCATTCCCAACAAAAGCAAAAGCTTTTGTCCAATTTCAACAACAGTTTGGTTGTCTTTTTTTTGTTTGATCTTGTCTTTTGTTACATGCAGATCTGCCCTTAATCAGCACTGTGCTCTCAGGGGTGGTTCAGCACTATTTTTTCATGTTGAATTTGTAAGCTCAGTGGTAAAATCCCAGCCAGACATGATAAACATCACAAATACACATTTGTTTCCTTGCCAGCCAGCGCTGAGTGTATGGATGTGGTGTCATAAAGCGGTGATCCTCAGAGGTAGTGAGTGATGCATGTGGGAAATGGATTAGTTGCAGATTTAGTGTAAGTCCCTTATTTTTTTCTCTTCTCTTTCTTGCAGCACACACACACGCACACACATGCACACGCGTGCGCGCGCACACACTCACACACACACACACACACACTGATTAGAGGCCACTAAAATCGGGCCTTCAAGTCATGTGTGAAGCATCTCTTTCCGACTGTAAAATGGCCGTTGTCAGTCCATTCACATGACAGTGCTGAAGTCTGACACAAAGTTCTAACCCTTTACCCGACCTGTGGAATATTAGTCCAACGGGGGTGTTTTAATAGCATGAGGAAGGTTGTTTTTGGGGTTTTTTTACATTGAAGGGTTGTGGTGGGAGCATGAATATCAGCAAAATACACACTCACAGCAGTGTGTTCAGATACACAGTTCTGAAAAGTCAATCATGCCTTCTGTTTTGCAAGGACACTAAATTCCTCTTTTACTTGGTGTTTTTCATGATTGAAT